>NC_067495.1:109295963-109595963 GCF_947179515.1 Apodemus sylvaticus
CCCTTTTCTAGCCTCCCCACTCCCCGAAAGTCCCGTAAGCCCCCTTCTCTTCCCCTGTCCTCCCATCCACCCCTTCCCACTTCCCCGTTCTGGTTTTGCTGAATGCTGTTTCACTGAGTCTTTCCAGAACCAGGGGCCACTCCTCCTTTCTTCTTGTACCTCATTTGATGTGTGGATTATGTTTTGGGTATTCCAGTTTTCTAGGTTAATATCCACTTATTAGTGAGTGCATACCATGATTCACCTTTTGAGACTGGGTTACCTCACTTAGTATGATATTCTCTAGCTCCATCCATTTGCCTAAGAATTTCATGAATTCATTGTTTCTAATGGCTGAATAGTACTCCATTGTGTAGATATACCACATTTTTTGCATCCACTCTTCTGTTGAGGGATACCTGGGTTCTTTCCAGCATCTGGCAATTATAAATAGGGCTGCTATGAACATAGTAGAACATGTATCCTTATTACATGGTGGGGAGTCTTCTGGGTATATGCCCAGGATTGGTATAGCAGGATCTTCTGGAAGTGAGGTGCCCAGTTATCGGAGGAACCGCCAGACTGATTTCCAGAGTGGTTGTACCAATTTGCAACCCCACCAGCAGTGGAGGAGTGTTCCTCTTTCTCTACACCCTCTCCAACACCTGCTGTCTCCTGAATTTTTTTAATTGTTATTTTTTTTATTCGATATAATTTATTTACATTTCAAATGATTTCCCCTTTTCTAGCCCCCCCACTCCCCGAAAGTCCCGTAAGCCCCCTTCTCTTCCCCTGTCCTCCCTCCCACCCCTTCCCAGTTCCCCGTTCTGGTTTTGCCAAATACTGTTTCACTGAGTCTTTCCAGAACCAGGGGCCACTCCTCCTTTCTTCTTGTACCTCATTTGATATGTGGATTATGTTTTGGGTATTCCAGTTTTCTAGGTTAATAACCACTTATTAGTGAGTGCATACCATGATTCACCTTTTGAGTCTGGGTTACTTCACTTAGTATGATGTTCTCTAGCTCCATCCATTTGCCTAAGAATTTCATGAATTCATTGTTTCTAATAGCTGAATAGTACTCCACTGTGTAGATATACCACATTTTTTGCATCCACTCTTCTGTTGAGGGATACCTGGGTTCTTTCCAGCATCTGGCAATTATAAATAGGGCTGCTATGAACATAGTAGAGCATGTATCCTTATTACATGGTGGGGAATCCTCTGGGTATATGCCCAGGAGTGGTATAGCAGGATCTTCTGGAAAAGAGGTGCCCAGTTTTCGGAGGAACCGCCAGACTGCTTTCCAGAGTGGTTGTACCAATTTGCAACCCCACCAGCAGTGGAGGAGTGTTCCTCTTTCTCCGCACCCTCTCCAACACCTGCTGTCTCCTGAATTTTTAATCTTAGCCATTCTGACTGGTGTAAGATGAAATCTTAGGGTTGTTTTGATTTGCATTTCCCTAATGACTAATGAGGTTGAGCATTTTTTAAGATGCTTCTCCGCCATCCGAAGTTCTTCAGGTGAGAATTCTTTGTTTCACTCTGTACCCCATTTTTTAATAGGGTTGTTCGGTTTTCTGGAGTCTAACTTCTTGAGTTCTTTATATATATTGGATATTACCCCTCTATCTGATGTAGGATGGGTGAAGATCTTTTCCCAATTTGTTGGTTGCCAATTTGTCCTCTTGATGGTGTCCTTTGCCTTACAGAAACTTTGTAATTTTATGAGGTCCTATTTGTCAATTCATGCTCTTAGAGCATATGCTATTGGTGTTCTGTTCAGAAACTTTCTCCCTGTACCGATGTCCTCAAGGGTCTTCCCCAGTTTCTTTTCTATTAGCTTCAGAGTGTCTGGCTTTATGTGGATGTCCTTGATCCATTTGGAGTTGAGCTTAGTACAAGGAGACAAGGATGGATCAATTTGCATTCTTCTGCATGCTGACCTCCAGTTGAACCAGCACCATTTGTTGAAAAGGCTATCTTTTGTCCATTGGATGTTTTCAGCCTCTTTGTCGAGGATCAAGTGGCCATAGGTGTGTGGGTTCATTTCTGGATCTTCAATCCTGTTCCATTGATCATCCTGCCTGTGACTGTACCAATACCATGCAGTTTTTAACACTATTGCTCTGTAGTATTGCTTGAGGTCAGGGATACTGATTCACCCAGATTTTCTTTTGTTGCTGAGAATAGTTTTAGCTATCCTGGGTTTTTTGCTGTTCCAGATGAATTTGATAATTGCGCTTTCGAACTCTGTGAAGAATTGAGTTGGGATTTTGATGGGTATTACATTGAATCTGTATATTGCTTTTGGCAAAATGGCCATTTTAACTATATTGATTCTACCAATCCATGAGCATGGGAGGTTTTCCCATTTTTTGAGGTCTTCTTCTAGTTCCTTCTTCAGAGTCTTGAAATTCTTGTCATACAGATCTTTCACATGTTTGGTAAGAGTCACCCCAAGATACTTTATACTGTTTGTGGCTATTGTGAAGGGGGTCATTTCCCTAATTTCTTTCTCAGCCTGCTTATCATTTGAGTATAGGAAGGCCAATGATTTGCTTGAGTTGATTTTATAACCTGCCACTTTGCTGAAGTTGTTTTTCAGCTGTAGGAGCTCTCTAGTGGAGTTTTTCGGGTCACTTAGGTAGACTATCATGTCGTCTGCAAATAATGATAGTTTGACTTCTTCCTTTCCAATTTGTATCCCTTTGACCTCCTTATGTTGTCGAATTGCCCAAGCTAGTACCTCAAGTACAATATTGAAAAGATAAGGAGAAAGGGGGCAGCCTTGTCTGGTCCCTGATTTCAGTGGGATTGCTTCAAGTTACTCTCCATTTAGTTTGATGCTGGGTACCGGTTTGCTGTATATTGCTTTTACTATGTTTAGGTATGTGCCTTGAATTCCTGTTCTCTCCAAGACTTTAAGCATGAAAGGATGCTGAATTTTGTCAAATGCTTTTTCAGCATCCAATGAAATGACCATGTGGTTTTGTTCTTTGAGTTTGTTTATGTAGTGGATTGTATTGATGGATTTCCGTATATTGAACCAAACCTGCATTCCCGGGATAAAGCCTACTTGATCATGGTGGATGATCGTTTTGATGTGTTCTTGGATTCGGTTGGCAAGAATTTTATTGAGTATTTTTGCATCGATGTTCATAAGGGAAATTGGTCTGAAGTTCTCTTTCTTTGTTGGATCTTTTTGTGGCTTTGGTATCAGCGTAATTGTGGCTTCGTAGAAGGAATTGGGTAGTGTTCCTTCTGTTTCTATTTTGTGGAATAGTTTGACGAGTATTGGTGTTAACTCTTCTTTAAAGGTCTGGTAGAATTCTGCACTGAAGCCATCTGGTCCTGTGCTTTTTTTGGTTGGAAGACTTTCTATGACTCCTTCTATTTCTTTAGGCTTTATGGGACTGTTTAGATGGTCTAGTTGGTCCTGATTTAATTTTGGTATTTGGTATCTGTCAAGGAAATTGTCCATTTCCTCCAGATTCTCCAGTTGTGTTGAGTACAGGCTCTTGTAGTAGGATCTGATGATTTTTTGGATTTCCTCAGTTTCCGTTGTTATATCTCCCTTTTCATTTCTAAGTTTGTTAATTTGGATACTTTCTCTGTGCCCTTTGGTCAGTCTGGCTAAGGGTTTATCTATCTTCTTGATTTTCTCAAAGAACCAGCTCCTGGTTTTGTTGATTTTTTGTATGGTTCTCTTTGTTTCTACTTGATTGATTTCGGCCCTGAGTTTGATGATTTCCTGCCTTCTACTCCTCCTGGGTGAAATAGCTTCTTTTTGTTCCAGGGCTTTCAGGTTTGTCATTAAGCTGGTAATGTCTGCTCTCTCCATTTTCTTTTTGGAGGCACTCAGGGCTATGAGTTTTCCTCTTAGCACTGCTTTCATTGTGTCCCATAGATTTGGGTATGTTGTGTTTTCATTTTCATTGTGTTCTAAAAAGTCTTTAATTTCTTTCTTTATTTCTTCCTTGACCAAGGTATCATTGAGTAGAGTATTGTTCAGTTACCATGTGTATGTGGGTTTTCTGTTGTTTCTGTTGCTATTGAAGACCACTTTTACTCCATAGTGATCAGATAGGAGGCATGGGATTAGTTCGATCTTCTTATATTTGTTGAGGTCTGTCTTGTGACCAATTATATGGTCAATTTTGGAGAAGATAACATGAGGTGCTGAGAAAAAGGTATATTCTTTTGTTTTAGGATAGAATGTTCTATATATATCTGTTAAATCTAATTGGTCCAAAGCTTCAATTAGTTTCATTGTGTCCCTGTTTAGTTTCTGTTTTCCTGATCGGTCCATTGAGGAAAGTGCAGTGTTGAAGTCACCCACAATTATTGTGTTAGGTGCAATGTGTGCTTTGAGTTTTAATAAAGTTTCTTTTACGAAAGAGGGTGCCCTTGTATTTGGAGCATAGATGTTCAGGATTGAGAGTTCTACTTCTTGTATTTTACCTTTGACCAGCAAGAAGTGTCCTGCAGAGTCTCTTTTGATGACTGGGTTGAAAGTCAATTTTGATATTAAAATGGCTACTCTATCTTGTTTCCTGAGACCATTTGCTTGTAAAATTGTCTTCCAGCCTTTTACTCTAAGGTAGTGTTTGTCTTTGACCCTGAGGTGTGTTTCCTGTAAGCAGCAAAATGTAGGGTCCTGTTTACTTATCCAGTCAGTTAGTCTGTATCTTTTTATTGGGGCATTAAGTCCATTGATATTAAGAGATATTAAGGAATAGTGATTGTTACTTCCTATCATTTTTGACGTTATTTTTTAAATTTGATTGGTTAACTTCTTTTGGGTTTGATGAAAGGTTACTATCTTGCTTTTTCCAGGGTGAAGTTTCCCTCCTTGTATTGGTGTTGTCCTCCTATTATCCTTTGTAGGGCTGGGTTTGTGGATAGATATTGGGTAAACTTGGTTTTGTCATGAAATATCTTAGTTTCTCCATTTATGGTGATTGAGAGTTTTGCTGGATATAGTAGTTTTGGTTGGCATTTGTGTTCTCTTAGAGTCTGCATGAGATCTGCCCAGGACCTTCTAGCCTTCATAGTCTCAGGTGAAAAGTCTGCTGTGATTCTGATAGGTCTTTTTTTATATGTTACTTGGCCTTTTTCTTTTACTGCCTTTAATATTCTTTCTTTGTTTAGAACATTTGGTGTTTTGATTATTATGTGACGGGAAGTATTTCTGTTCTGGTCCAGTCTGTTTGGAGTTCTGTAGGCTTCTTGTATATTCATGGGCATCTCTCTCTTTAGGTTAGGGAAGTTTTCTTCCATAATTTTATTGAAGATATTTGCTGGCCCTTTAAGTTGTAAATCTTCACTCTCATCTATGCCTACAATCCTTAGGTTTGGTCTTCTCATTGTGTCCTGGATTTCCTGGATATTTTGGGTTACAAGCTTTTTGCATTTTGCATTTTTCTTTAACTGTTGAGTCCATGGTTTCTATGGAATCTTCAGCATCTGAGATTCTTTCTTCTATCTCTTGTATTCTGTTGTTGATATTTGCATCTATGTCCCCTGATTTCTTCTCAAGGCTTTCTATCTCCAAAGTTGTCTCCCTTTGAGTTTTCTTAGTTGTTTCTACTTCTGATTTTAGATCCTGGATGGTTTTGCTTAACTCCTTCACTTGCTTGTTTGTGCTTTCCTGTAATTCTTTAAGAGATATTTGTGTTTCCTCTTTCATGACCTCAGCCTGTTGACCAAAGTTCTCCTGTATTTCTTTAAGTGTTTTTTGCGTTTCCTCCTTGTTGGCTTTTGTATTCTCCTGGATTTCTTTCAATGATTTTTGTGTTTCACTTGCTAGGGCTTCTAACTTTTGGTCCATTTTTTCCTGAATTTCTTTAAGTATGTCCTTCATGTGTTCCTGTACCACCATCATGACCAGTGATTTTAAATCCAAATCTTGTTTTACTGGTGTGATGGGGTATCCAGGACATGCTGGTAGAGGAGAATTGGGTTCAGATGTTGCCATATTGCCTTGATTTCTGTTAGTGACGTTTCTGCATTTGCCTTTTGCCATCTAGTTCTCACTGGTGTTACTTGGTCTTGTCAGTGCTGGACTCACCAGTGCAAGCTGCCCCTTCCCGGGTGGCCTCTGGTGCACAGCTTACCCCCTGCACTACCTGTAGACAGGGTGCTGCTGCCCAGGCTGTTCAGATCCCGAAGCAGGCACCCGAAGCCTCCCGCTGGGGTCCGCTGGATTCACTGGGGCACACCGACTTCTCCCAGCTGGCCACCCGGAAGCCCCGCTAGCCTCTTGCAGGACCTGGAGATGTGGTGCGGCCGCCCAGGCTGATCTGGATCCAGAAGTGGAGAGAGTTGACCTGAGGGCTTCCGCCTGAGGCCTTGCCCCAGATTGTGTCTGTGGACCAGATGGAGCCCGTGTGCACCCCTAGGGAGCGCCGATGGTGTATGCTGCTGTGACCTCCCATGTGTTCTGCTCACTCCACTGGGCAGCCGATCCCCCAACCGGGCTGGCGCACACAAGGTTAGCCTGGCCGCCCAGGCCCTGAGTCCAGGCAAAAGCCTGGGAGGCCAAGGTCCAAGCATAGTTACCCTAGGGCTATGACTGTTAAATGGGTCCGCCAGGTGACCAGGATGGCGGGCGTGTGCGTCCGCGCTCCCTGAAAGCGCAGGGAGAGTCTGCTGTGCTAATAACCTCCTGGGCGGGTTGACTCACAGATGGCCCACCAAGCTGCCCAGTTCTCGGGGTCAGTCCTGTGCCTTTTGGGGCCTAGACCCCCACTTTGTTAGCCTCAGGCTATGCCTGTTAAGGCTCTGCTCGTCAGAGCTCTCAGTTGTCCTGCAGGCAAAATGGCAGCACACGCTCAGGCCCGGGCAAAAACCCTCCTGGCTGGGTTGGCACCCCGATGGCTCCCCGAACAGCCCAGGGCCTGGGTGCAGGCCAATGCCCGTTGGGCTCAGACCCCCCTTGGTGTTGGCCTCGGATTATGTTTATGTACCTCAGTCTGTCCGATGTCTCTGGACTCTGAAACCAAGATGGAGATGAGCCTCTCCTGGCCAGAGACTGAGTTCTGAAGTGGCTTCCGTGAAGCGAAAGGCACCGCACAACTGCAGTTGCTTGCTGCCCGGCTGGTCAGCGAAGGTCAGTGGTCGTGGGCGCAGGGCCTAACTGGACCCTGTGTCGCCTTGGTTCCACTGCTGATGGCCGACGTTTTGTCCTTTTGACAGTGTCCTTTGCCTTACAGAAATTTTTTGTAGTTTTATGAGGTCCCATTTGTCAATTCTTTTTTTTTTCATTTTTTTATTTGATATATTTTTTATTTACATTTCAAATGATTTCCCATTTTCTAGACCCCCACTCCCCGAAAGTCCCATCAGCCCCCTTCCCTCCCCCTGTTTTCCCACCCAACCCTTCCCACTTCCCTGTTCTGGTTTTGCCCTATACTGCTTCACTGAGTCTTTCCAGAACAAGGGGCCACTCCTCCATTCTTCTTGTACCTCATTTGATGAGTGGATTATGTTTTGGGTATTCCAGTTTTCTAGGTTAATATCCACTATTAACCTAGTAAGTACATACCATGGTTCATCTTTTGAGTCTGTGTTACCTTACTTAGTATGATGTTCTCCAGCTCCATCCATTTGCCTAAGAATTTCATGAATTCATTATTTCTAATGGATGGATAGTACTCCATTGTGTATATATACCAAATATTTTGCATCCACTATTCTGTTGAGGGATACCTAGGTTCTTTCCAGCTTTTGGCAATTATAAATAGGGCTGCTATGAACATAGTAGAACATGTATCCTTATTACATGGTGGGGAATCCTCTGGGTATATGCCCAGGAGTGGTGTAGCAGGATCTTCGGGAAGTGAGGTGCCCAGTTTTTGGAGGAACCGACAGACTGATTTCCAGAGTGGTTGTACCAATTTGCAACCCCACCAGCAGTGGAGGAGCGTTCCTCTTTCTCCACATCCTCACCAACATCTGCTGTCTCCTGAATTTTTAATCTTAGCCATTCTGACTGGTGTAAGGTGAAATCTCAGGGTTGTTTTGATTTGCATTTCCCTAATGACTAATGAAGTTGAACATTTTTTAAGATATTTCTCTGCCATCCGAAGTTCTTCAGGTGAAAATTCTTTGTTTAACTCTGTACTCCATTTTTTAATAGGGTTATTTGGTTTTCTAGAGTCTAACTTCTTGAGTTCTTTATATATATTGGATATTAGCCCTCTATCTAATGTACGGTTGGTGAAGATCTTTTCCCAATTTGTTGGTTGCCGATTTGCACTTTTGATGGTGTCCTTTGCCTTACAGAAACTTTGTAATTTTATGAGGTCCCATTTGTCAATTCTTGATCTTAGTGCATAAGCTATTGGTGTTCTGTTCAGGAACTTTCCCCCTGTACCGATGTCCTCAAGGGTCTTCCCCAGTTTCTTTTCTATTAGCTTCAGAGTGTCTGGCTTTATGTGGAGGTCCTTGATCCATTTGGAGTTTAGCTTAGTACAAGGAGCCATTTCTCAATTCTTGATCTTAGAGCATAAGCTATTGGTGTTTTATTCAGGAACTTTCCCCCTGTGCCCATGTCCTCAAGGGTCTTCCCCAGTTTCTTTTCTATTACTTTCAGTGTATCAGGTTTTATGTAGAGGTCCTTGATCCATTTGGAGTTGAGCTTAGTACAAGGAGATAAAAATGGATTGATTCTAATTCTTCTGCATGCTGACCTCCAATTGAACCAGCACCATTTGTTGAAAAGGCTATCTTTTTTCAACTGGATGCTTTCAGCACCTTTGTCGAAGATCAAGTGACCATAGGTATGTTGGTTCATTTCTGGGTCTTCAATCCTATTCCATTGATCCACTTGCCTGACATTGTATGAATACCATGCTGTTTTTATCACTATTGCTCTGTAGTAAAGTTTAAAGTCTGGGATACTGAATCCCCCTGAAGTTCTTTTAGTGTTGAGAATAGTTTTAGCTATCCTCGGTTTTTTGTTATTCCAGACGAATTTGAGAATTGCTCTTTCTAGTTCTCTGAAGAACTGGGTTGGGATTTTTATGGGGATAGCATTGAATCTGTAGATTGCCTTTGGCAATATGGCCATTTTAACTATATTAATCCTGCCAATCCACAAGCATGGAAGATTTTTCCACTTTCTGAGATCTTCTTTGATTTCCTTCTACAGAGATCTGAAGTTCTTGTCATATATGTCTTTCACTTGTTTGGTTAGAGTCACACCAAGATACTTTATGCTGTTTGTAGCTATTGTGAAGGGTGTCATTTCCCTAATTTCTTTCTCAGTCTGCTTGTACTTTGAGTATATAAAGGCTACTGATTTAATTACATTGATTTTGTAGCCAGCCACATTGCTGAAGTTGTTTATCAGCTGTAGGAGTTCTCTAGTAGAGCTTTTAGAGTCACTTAAGTATACTATTATATCATCTGCAAATAGTGATAGTTTGACTTCTTCCTTTCCAATTTGTATCCCTTTGACTTCCTTATGTTATCTAATTGCTCTAGCTAGGACTTCAAGAACTATATTGAAAAGATATGGAGAGAGGGGGCAGCCTTATCTAGTCCCTGATTTTAGTGGGATTGCTTCAAGTTTCTCTCCATTTCGTTTGATGTTGGCTACCGGTTTGCTGTATATTGCTTTTACTATGTTTAGATATGGGCCTTGAATTCCTGTCCTTTCCAAGACTTTTAGCATGAAAGGATGCTGAATTTTGTCAAATGCTTTTTCAGCATCTAATGAAATGGTCATGTTTTTTTCTTTGAGATTGTTTATGTAGTGGATAGCATTGATGGATTTCCTTATATAGAACCATCCCAGCATCCCTGGGATGAAGTCTTGAAACTACACTGCCAACCAGTGGAATTGCTTTGCTGCTCCTGCGGACACCTCCACAAGCTTTTCTCACCAGGTCTAGGAATGAGTGAAGGTTACTTGAGGCTGCTTGTTCAAACACTGAATCAGTGTACAACCAGTGAACAAGTGAAGGTAACTGCAGCCAACTGGCCCATTCTGAGGTTAGCCAGGATTTGATTTCCTAGTCATAAATTCTGTTACTTGGGAATAGGGGCTTTGTGATTGTGGGTTGGCAATGTTTGGTACAGTGACATGGAACAGTACCATGGATTCATAAACTGGGATGCAGATATGTGAGTAACTTGCTTATCAAGGTTAAGAATCTTCCCAATTGCTTCTGACCTGTTTCTATATCACCTACCTGCAGATATCCTTCATTTCTTGGAATCCGCCCATGCCCATGAGATTTTGGACTCTGTTCATGAGTTTCAGGGTCTCCAGAAATGTAACCTAGAGGTCAAAAATGTATCATTGTTTGCTTCTTCATACTGTCTACACTACTCTCCATCATTCCTTCGATCCATTATTCCCTCCTTCCTTCCTTTCTACCCTATGTCTATTTCATTCCCTCCCTTCCTTCCATGCTTAGATGCTCAGCCTGTTGTCTGTGCTTTTTCTTCCCCCTGTGCCCTCTGTATTTCATGTCTTTTGCATTCCTTTTTATACGATTTATTCTTCTGCTGTCCTTCAAGAGTTTTGCAGGCAGAACTTTGCATTTAACCTTGAAGCTGAAGTTCAACAAGACAATCAGGTCCCACCATCAGAAGAACAACCCCATATTCTGGAGAATAACTATAAGGTGAGATGTAAGCAGGACATTTTTTAGCCATGCCAAACAAAGTTTCACCTTCAAAGCAGTTGGACAGATGGCATGGGGGAAACACTCACGCCAACTTTTCTAATACTTACAATAGAATCACTGCAGAAAAGATCTAGGTGGAAATAAATGATTGAAAATGAATGAGCAGGGCAATAAGATGAACTGATTACTGATGATGAAACCATAATGGTGGTAACATGGGTCTGAAGAGATGGTTTGTGGCCTCTGCTAGGGCATGGCATATAGATAATCAGCCCCTGGGAAGGAATCAGGATTATTCTTTGGATATTTTTATGCCCCATGAGCAGGATCCTCCAGAGCCTTAACTTTCAGCAGAGGATAAGAGAGCCTCCAGTCCCAAACTCACCCATGATGTGGTAATAGGCCATAGCATCCACTTGGATAAAAAGTCAGGGTCATAGACTCCATAGGTTGAGATCATTCGATGGGAAAACCAAAGTGTGTGATTGGCAGCTGCCCTCATTATTGAGCTCCTAACAGTGCTTTCAGGATCCAAAAATCTCATACTAGAAATTTCCTGTGTAATTTTTTTCTTATGTTCAACTTGCAAACTTCCTGTCAGGTAAAAATCCTTTTCTTCTCCTTGGCTCTGTGTCAATAGATGACTAAGCTTACCTTGAGCCAACTGCCCATTTTCCTTTCTGTCCTATACCTCTCCTAGTTAGGAGACATACACATACATAGAAAATGAGCACACACACAAATAGTAGTAGTAGTAGTAGTAGTAGTAGTAGTAGTATCCACTCATGAAGAGGACAAGTCAAATTGTACTGTAGAAAAAGCCAGGATTGAACTCAGCTATATTGTAGTCTTGTGGCAAATTGTTGACAAGTTTTTTCTCATAGTGGAGCAGAGGAGAGATCATGGGATAAGGATACCTTGGTGTTCATGGAGCAATACTGCCATCAAGGACAATTGTTTTCCCATTTCTGAGAACACCTAAAGTGGGCTGTTTCAGCAGGTCTGGGGAAGAGGAAGTATGGATACAGGGGACTACATTGAAAGGAAGGAATCTCTAGCCAGCCTCACAGTACTGCGGTACTTCAAGATCTAGGTTACCTGTTGGGATACTCTCTTGCCATTCCCTGAAGCACACCATGTCCCAGGCAAAACGTACAGCTACACAGGAAATACAAGCTTAGATCTCCTGTGTCAACCATGTTTGTCAGGGTGCAGAAGAATTCTTTGACCAGGAGTCAGCTGCCTGGAAGGACTTGTGAAAAACTGACTGTTGCCTCCTTCATATCCTCCTACCACCATCAAGAAGCAGGGACAACCCAGGAAGCTATGTGCAAAACAGGGTCCCTGGACCTAGTTGAATCTAGGTTATAACTGGTTGAAAGTTAAAACTAACTAGCATAAGGCATTTGGGGAATATTTAGATCTTGATCATCCTGCGTTCTGCAATAAAATATTTTATATTGGGGTCTCAGAATTGCCACACAAACCACTCAAAGACCAATCTCAGTCAAATAGTATGATTTACCAAATGTCACACCTCAAGACTGGTTAATGAGGGCCACAATCCAGGTTTGAGAGCAGAACCATGACCTGGAGTCAAGATCCTATATGGATTTTTCAACCTGAAATCCACAGGCATCTATGGCAAGTTAATCCACCAGTCAGGATTTAGGGATAGGGCATTTCCCTTAGGAGCATATCTTTGTTGTACATTTATCCTGATGCCACTGTTTCGGGGTATTCAACTGTGGAAGGAAACTTGCCTTGTCTAGCATCCATGTCTTAACTTGCCAACCAGAATGTCAGGTACCCATGTACATGCCTCTTTCTGACAAGTAAACTGTCAGTTTCCAGTTTCTTCATCTTGAGAATTTAAACATTACTCAACCTCTACTCAAAATGGAAGCCTTATTCTAAACAGTTTGTTGTATTGGTGTGGGTGTCTTTCATATGTTTGGATTCAACCCAGGGGAAGCTTATAAAAGTAAAACCTGTAAAAGCTTATACACAGGTGCAGGATGTGCTGCTGGGTTTTTAGTTCAGGTCCAAATTTATTGTGCGTAACTTGGGGCCACTAGAAGATTTACTAATAGCCACAGGTAAAAACCTCTTGGTTTGAGGAACAGGAAGGTTTTGGGAGTAGGCAGTTTGGGGAGTGTCTCAGCAGGATCCAGCATTCTCTTGTTCTAAAGATTTATCACAGGCAGTTGTTTGTGGGGAGCTGCTGCTAAACCTACTGAGAGGTGATTGTGTCCACTGCTCAGATTCCTGGAACTCTATGACTAATTCAGACCTAAAATGACTTATTTTTATATGAATACAACACGAATCTATTGAACTTACATCTGTGTACAGCTGTATACAGCTGTGGAAAGTGCCAGCATGGATCTATCTGTACCTTCTGCTGCATCTGTGTGTATTCAGTTGTCATTAGCCCAAGACGAGCTCAGTGACCAAGCTCATTGAGATTGTTATGCCAGAAAAACAGATTGATGTCCATATATTTCTGCTCCTATGTGTATGCCTTTGTACTCCTAAATAACTGTTTTCTTTTCTTTTTTCTGTCAGTAGTTCTATAAACATTTATTTAAAAAATTCTACCAAAAGATTTGGATTCAATAATCAGACTCATACATAGAAACAAAATATACTGAACTGAGTAAAGGGGGAATGCTCTTGGAGTGCCAGAGGGGCACAGTGGTAAGCGATTTACCTGTTCCTTTTTATGTTCCTTTATAAATGCTCAAAAACAGCAGAATGCTGGATCCTTGTCAACAAGGCAAGGACCACAAAGGATGGGCCTGACATTAGAGCAGGAGATAGGACAAAGACTACTCAGAAATTCAGATTTTGGGGAGCCCCTGGAGCCCTAGGTTTGGCCTAGCTATGTGCCTGGCCAGCCCTGGAACAAATAAAACTCAAGCTTGCTGTCCAGAATCTATAGGGCACACTGTTAAGGATATTGAGGGCAGGTGACAGATCACTCTTTCTAGCTCCTCTTTCTAGTACCCACCCACCTGAGCCCCTGGCGTTAGGCCTTATGACCTTTAAAGCAAAAGCTTCCTTCACATAAACAAAACAAAACAAAACAAAAACAAAAAAAGTAAGCACAGGCTCTCTGGGACAGTTGGTAAGCATAGCAGGTTTGAGGACAGCAAGCACAGGGGCTCCCAGGCCTTGGCAACAAGAAGGTCCGTCAGAGGAGATCATTCTCCTGCAAGCGCAGGGAAGGGCACTCCAGGCTGACCTGGGAACTAGGTCTGAGACCAGGGAGTGAGAAGCCTGGTGGCCAGGCATGCCAGATACAGTCTTCAGAGCAGGAGGCCCACCCACTGGCAGTGAGGAGAGGTGGCTTGAGGAGCCTGGGCTGGGCAGGAAAGGTGCAGGGCAGCTGGCACAAAGCATGGGAGGAAGGGCTGACTCCATTAGGCCCTGACTCTGTTTGATGTTCTGTAAAGCTCCTGGGAAAGGTTGCCAGCTCCCCAAACCTCTGTCTCCATCTTCATGGGCACAAAAGCCTCACGGACTGCAACATCTCTCGCTGACATACACTGCTTACTGCTATGTCCAGACAGTATAGCTAATCTTTTTCATGGAGCTAAGCAGCTTGCTGAAGTCTTGTGTGACCACTGGCCCACTGGAGGCTGTCATGGAGCATATCTCCAGCTCTCTCTTGGATGTTGCTCTCCAGCTTGTTGATAGCCTCACAGAAGGCAAACTGGTTCCTCATCTGCTGGATAGAATCCACAGAGCTCAATCAGAAGGTGTGCAGGTTCTTGCCAGCCTCCAGCATAGCACTGGGGCTGGCCATCTGCTCTGAGTTCTGGGAGATGGCCAGGCATAGTGTTTCTGTACTGCCCAGAACCACAGCCTTAGTGATGGTGCCAGTGGTGATGCACTCTGGCAGCTGGCAGGTCTTTCAAAGAGACACAAAGGTTGATATGTGAGGGATGAAGGTGGCAGAAGAAGATTGTTCATGGCAAGGTGAAAGTGCTGGCTTGTAGAGGTGGTGGAGACCAGACTGGTTGGACCTTTGGAGGCTTAATGGTCCACTCCATCCCATCCTTAGGGATTAGGCTTCTTCACTTGCTCCCTCCAACCCATGCTTCTATCCCTGTTCTGTACTTATAGTGCATTGTGTTGGAAAGACAAGTGTGTGTGTGTGTGTGTGTGTAAAATAGCATTCCTTTTTCTAATGTGCTTTACAATGTGTTCAGATCCTTAGGAGAAAACAAGATGAAGTATTTTATTTCTTTTGAGTTTGACAAAATGAGACAAAGAGGGATAGTCCAAGGAATGGGTGTTGGAATGATGATGTGATACTGGCATCCTGGCAAGAGTCAGAGGTCTAGGCATTCTGTAGTATATCTAAATGCTTTCAAGTCTATGTAGATACCACCAGAGTACCTTCTTTTTCCTTTAGAGTTGCATACATCCACACTTGGCAGCATGTTGTGACCACCCTCGCCAGCAAGGAATGACGCAACATAGGAAGATTTCTTCAAGCAGTTTATTCCCAGGGGGATTAAAAAAAACACAGATACAGGTCATTCTGCAAGGAGAATGCCCCCCCCCCTTACTGAGAAACCAGCAATATATACATATACTAGAGGCCAGGGAAGGGAACAGGAAAAATCAATTATAGTCATAGGTCAGGCATCTGGGAAGTCCGTACCACACCGGGCAGGAAGGTAGAAATTAAGCTAAGCCGCGGGATGTTTTGCTCTCAAGAAACCTGTGCAAATAGCTCAGCTGGGGGTGTTGAGCCAAGCTCTCTGATTCCCAACAGCTCCCCATTTTTTATTTTTTAAGAATGAATAGTGTCTGTCTTAGGACACCTTCCGTCCAACTCCCATTACCTGTCTCTGGGAATCTCTGCCAGCCCCAGAGACCCTGTCTTAGGTTGGTGTGGACTGCAAAGGAGTTGCCTATCAGAGACTAACTATTCTCGATACAGGCTGAGCCAAATTTGAGCAGATGTATTATCCTGTGCCAAAGACATAAGCACTTGTTCAGTTACTGCTCTGTACTGGTTTTGTTGTTTGCACACATGGTTTAGAAGGAACAATCGCAATGTGGCAGCTCCACAAGCCAAAAACCCCAGTGCCATAGACCCAGACCTTTTTTAATCAGGGGTGGCGATAATGCCAAAGTCTCTCTGATGGTAATACATGGTGACAGGGAATCTCCCTTCATTATTTAGAGGCATAGACACAATTCCAGGAACTCTTCAACCACAGCAGCATCTTCATACTCTCAGTAGTTTGTCAGTACACACAATCTGCTATAACAATTCAATTTTTCTTGTCTTCTTTCTGTTCATTAAAGACTTTTCAAACTACAGAAGAATGGGACTAAAACCATGGTTTAGTATTCGTGGAAACATTGCAAAGCACTCTGTTCTACTTTTAATTTAACTGCAGTATTCCTCGTAGTTCTTTTAATCTTGAACATCTGATCCTTAACCTTTGTACCCAATAGAAGAAATAACCATCAGCCTACTTGCTCTAGAACTTGAGAAGCTGCTGGCCCTTTTTAAAAGCAGCTTTTCTCTAGCTGTGCTTGACACCTAGCTAAATGCAGGGCAGCTTAAATCAGCCTCTGCTGTGTAAACTGAGACTGGATCAAGAGATGGACCTCCAGCAGATAAAGTTTTTACCAATTAGAGCAAACTAGCCGCACTCTCAGCGGCCTTTATTGTCCCACCTTACCTTGGGAACTTTATCGCTCCACACCGGAGTCTTTATTGCCTCTTGTACTGAGGACTTTTCCCTTTGTCCCTCCTTACCTGGGAACTTTATAGTCTCTCAATACCGAGAACTTTACTTTGTCCCACTTACCTGAGAACTTTATAGTATCTCAATACTGAGAACTTTACTTTGTCCCACTTAACCGGGAACTTTATAGTCTCTCAATACCGAGAACTTTACTTTGTCCCACTTACCCAGGAACTTACCAGCGCACTACCCTGACTGCAAAAAGTTCTGAGCCGTTCCTTGGAGAGGAGAGGTCGAGGAAAGACGTAACACACAACTCTTCTTTAAGCAGTTTATTCAGGAACCTTTGAGCAATCTTCTGACTTCTGACTTCTCCCCTCTTCTTCTTCTGACTGCAAGAAGTTCTGATCCTTGAAACCCCGAACAAGGAAAGTTCTCGGGTTTCGGCACCAGTTGTCGTGACCACCCTCGCCAGCAAGAAATGATGCAACACAGGAAGATCTTCTTCAAGCAGTTTATTCCCAGGAGGATTAAAAAAAAAAAAACTACAGACACAGGTCATTCTGCAAGGATAATCCCCCCCCCCTTACTGAGAAACCAGCAATACTAGAGGCCAAGGAAGGGAACAGGAAAAATCAATTATAGTCGTAGGTCAGGCACCTGGGAAGTCCGTACCACACTGGGCAGGAAGGCAGAAATCGAGCTAAGCCACGGGATGTTTTGTTCTCAAGAAACCTGTGCAAACAGCTCAGCTGGGGGCGTTGAGCCAAGCTCTCTGGTTCCCAACAAAATGAGACAAAGAGGGACAGTCCAAGGAATGGGTGTTGGAATGATGATGTGATACTGGCATCCTGGCAAGAGTCAGAGGACTAGGCATTCTGTAGTATATCTAAATGCTCTCAAGTCTATGTAGATACCACCAGAGCATCTTCTTTTTCCTTTAGATAGAGTTACATACATCCACACTTGGCAACATGTACATGGTAAAGAAAGGCCTAGGTCCAAGAGGGACTCTATCTTTAGAAAAAGAAATTACTGGCAAATATCTTGACTGTCAGCAGCTAAGTAAGGTAAAGGGAACTTGTATATAGACAATGAGATAATAACATTTTGGGGAATATTCAAAGAGATGTGTTCAAGCCACAACCACGAATGTGATTGGCTGTTAGCTTCTGGGATGGGCTAACAGTTCTTTGACATAGTCCTCAAATAAGGGTTCTAGAAGACCAATGTTTCATCAGAATCTCAGGTGACACAACACAAAAACTCATGTGAGTTTTATACTATGGCTGACAGGTACAATTGAATGTACAGTCAAGGGCCTGGAATGCACAGGTTGGGTTTTCTGGACAAGAAGACAGAAGAAATTGGATGACAGTTGTTATTTTTATTCTAACTCTGGCCCATGGACAAGAAACTAGAGCACTCAACATGGAAAGTATCTATGTGCTTACTGTCCTCTATACAAACTAGCCTCTCCTTCTGCCATGGATGAATACATCTCTGGCCCTAGGGTCTGTGTGAGAGGATGGTTATAGCTGTTGTTGCAACCACGTTCATTCTTCTTTGGTTTGTGACCTTGTCCTGTCAGGAACCAGGTGTGCATGCCTGGGGAGAAGAATCAGTTGGCCTTGAATTACAAGTTTGGTTGTGGAATGGCTATTCAATCTCTCCTTCCCCATGGGAAGACTGAACACTCTATGGGTTACCATAGCACTCACTGTCAAGATTCCAGTTATAGGTCATGCACATATGGGACAGTTAGAGCATTTCTAGGAAGATCTGAGCAATTGGTATATCTCCCAAGAACAAGTTTCTGCCCAAGAATGTATTTGTAGAGTTTCTTTTGACCAATCCTTTTAGTTTTCCTGCATGGTCCTGAGGTCATGCCATCTTCTTGTGTTGGAATGGGAATGAAGAACCTGTCTGGCCTGTGACTCCCATACAGTATATACACAGTGAAGCTCCAAGGCCCATTTCTGGTCAGAAGCAAGTTAGAGGTAGACATCTTCAGGTGTGTTGGTAAGATAGGTGGTTTTTTTGTGGTTTTTGTTTGTTTGTTTGTTTGTTTTTCATCAAAGAAGGGCAGAGGGCAAGAACCTGAAAGATGGGTACCACTGCATTGTTGGTTCAATATTGTCAGTAAGTAGCCTGTTTATGCTGCTGCCACTAACAATGTGGGGCAATAATACAATCCAGAATTGGAGGGCTCACCTGTGATTCAGATCTTGAGGCTGGAAGATGCATGTTTCTGACCTGGAACTTGCCATAGATATCTAGATCCATAGTAACTTTGAAAAGCTTAGGCTCCAGCAAGATAGTACAGGGCTTTAATTTCAGGAGACTGGAGCAATGAGATCTGAGTCCAAGGTCAGCCTGGGACAAAACAAGTCCCAGATCCAGATGTGCTGATACACACCTTTAATATGGCTCACACTTTCTGCTGGAGACCTACATAAGGACATTGGAATAAGGAAGATTCTCTCTTCTCCACTTGCAATTACTGCCAGCTCATCTGTTGTAATCTACCTATACAGAAGACCAGTTGAAAGAAATAGGCTCATGGGACTGAGCAACTACTAGATTTTTTATTATTATTATTGTCATCATTATTATTATTATTATTATTATTATTATTATTATATGTAAATACACTGCAGCTGTCTTTAGACATAACAGAAGAGAGCATCTGATCTCATTATAGATGGTTATGATCCACAATTTTGTTGCTGAGATTGGAACTCAGGACCTCCAGAAAAGCAGTCAGTGTTCTTAACCTCTGACCCATTTCTGCTGCTCTATGTCTAGCACTGCTTGTTCAGGCTTGCTCACTCATAGCTGTCTTCAGACACTACAGAAGAGGGCATCAGATCTCATTACTGATTGTCGAGAGTCACCATGTTCTTGCTGAGATATGAACTCAGGGACTTCAAAAGTGTGGTCTCTTAACCGCTGAACCAACATCTCTCCAGCCCTAGATTCTTTAACTTCCAATTCACAGCTGACCGATGTTGGGTTAGTTGGATTACAGACTGTATGTGACAACAATAAATTACCTCAATATACACAGACATTCCATAAATTCTATAAATCTAGAAAATCATGACTGAAATGGCAAGGTCCCTTGATTAATAGATTGTTTTGAACTCTTGATTCTACATATCACTCTTTTCCTAGAATCACACAGCCTGGGAGATACTGGCCTTTGTATATGGGCTTGTGGATCTTCATAAATATCAACACACTTATTTCTTAGTCACATCTTGGTACAGTAGGAGGAGGTTGTATTCAACCCATCGTCCAGTTTCTTCTGAGGAATTTATGTGTATCACTTCTTCTTGTTTATAGTTTTTCAGTTCCCAAGTTAATTTTCCTGTATGGTCCTTAGACCATGAAACCAGGTCATGTCCTTGTGTTGGAGTGATGTGGAGGAATCTGTGCGGTCTATAACAGACAGTGTCCATAGAATAAGGCTCCAGAGACCCTGAAGTTAAACCACTTAGAGACCCAGCCTTCTGCTGTTGCCTAGCAGGGCATATCAGCACAGTTGGGATCACAGAAGTGTGGTATATGCTCTTGTACATGGGTGGTTGTTTCTGCTTAAGACATGGTAGCTGGGACCATTGTCTGGAAGGTATATGGGTATGGTCCAGAAACCAATCCATAGGTGTATGGCCTTGGGCCCATGAGAGGTCAGAACAGGCCAAAACTAGAGAGTTTAATTACCATTGCCTAAAGCCCTCCCTCCTCCAGAGCTTTGTGGACATGGACAGTGTAAATGTACTGGCAGGGCTGCCATCAGGAGAAAGGGAAAAGGTCTTTTGGTCTATGCATCACAGTCAGTCTCAAGGATGAGGTGGTAGGCATTTGAAAGTTTAGTCTCCAACACTCCTTGGGTCACAGTGTTGAGGATACTGTGCCCATGTGCCAACTAGAGTACTTTAGGCTGAACTAGTGGTGCTGTGTTTTGTTCCAAGACAAGTCTCTGACTATAAGTGTGTTTCTGTGGCTTCTCCTGTCTCTTTCATCTATGGATAGGATCCCAGTTAAGTTTTGCTGTTTGACCCTTATGCCTTGAAGCTGGGCTCTGTCCTTGTGGTAGAATGTTTTTTTTTTTTTTGTTTTGTTTCTTTGTTTTTATTAGATATTTTCTTTATTTATATTTCAAATGTTATCCCTTTTCCACGTTTCAACTCCCCAAACCCCCTAACCATACCCCCTCACCCCTGCTTATTAACTAACCTACTCCAGCTTTCTTGTCTTTGAATTCCCCTACACGGGGGCATCTAGGCTTCACTGGACCAAGGGTCTCTCTCATTGTTGTCAGACAAGGCCATCCTCTGCTACACATGCAACTGGAGCCATGGGTCCCTCCATGTGTACTCTTTGCTTGGTGGTTTAGTCCCTGGGAGCTATGAGGGGTATTGGTTTGTTCTTATTGTTGTTCTTCCTATGAGGCTGTAAACTGTAGTGAGCCACCCTTTGTTCTTCTCTGTTACAAGATGGCGCTGGCCACATGCTGCTCCCTGGTAGTAAATCACTGGAACACATGCACAGTGTGCTGCGTTCCTTATCTCACTTACATGCTAATGAAGAACTCACTGAGTTCACCTATGAGAATACGGCTGGTTATCTCCCTGGGCAAATGAGGCTAGCTAGGGTACTTAAGGTCAGGCTGGCAGAGAGTCCAGGGCCGCCAATAGAAGAAATAAGCTCAATTCAAGGTTTCCCAAATAAACCATTGTAAGGAAGAAACTCCTTGTGTCGCGTAATCTTTGCTGGCGAAGGTGGATGTGACAGTAAACCCCTTCAATTCCATTGTTCCTTTCTCTAGCTCCTCCTTTGCAGCCCCTGTGCTCAGTTCAATGGTTGGCTGACAGCATCTACCTCTGTATTTGTCAGGCTCTGACAGAGCCTCTCAGGAGACAGCTATATCATGCTCCTCTCAGCTAGCACTTGTTGGCATCAACAGTAATGTCTGGGTTTGGTAACTGTATATGGGATGGATTCCCAGGTAGAGCTGTCACTGTATAGACTTTCATTCAGTCTTTGTTCCTCACATTGTCTCCCTATTCCCAGTGGGGAGTGTCTTAATACACTAAGACAGAGATCATGATGGATTGTAGATCACTAACATACAATACTTTAGATATAAGGGGTCAAATAATATCTAATATATATTGGAGTCTGGTGTTAAATTGGCCTTTTTCAGTTTGTTTTTTCCCTCAGAGGAGGGCAGAGGGAGTGAACCTGGAAGAAGTGTGTCTCTGCATTCATGATACTACACTGCCATCTAGTGGAATTGCTTTGCTGATCCTGCCAACACCTCCACATGCTTTTCTCAGCAGGTCTGGGAGTGTGTGAAGAATACTTGGGGATTCTGGTTCAAACACTGAATCAGTGAACAACCAGTGGAAAAGTGCAGGTAACTCCAACAAACTGGCTAGTCCTGAGGTCAGCCTGTGTTTGGTTTCTTAGTCATAAATTTAGCTACTCAGGAATAAGGGATTTGTGATCTTGCAGCAGCCATGTTTGGCACAATGATGAGGAACAGTGCCCTGGATTCATCAATTGGCATACAGATATGTGGGTAACTTGCCGATCAAGTTTAGGAATCAGCCCAATTGCCTCTGAGCTGTGTTTATGGCACCTACCTGCAGGTATCACTCATTTCTTGGAATCAGCCAGTGCCCATGGGACTCTGGACTCAGTTCATGAGCTTCATACTCCCCAGAAATGCCACCTAGAGGTCAAAAATATCTCAGTCCTATAGTTTCTTCTTCATACTGTCTATTGCACTTTCCCTCCCCCATTTCCTCCCTCCCTCATTCCTTCAGTCCCTTCTTCCTTCCTTTATTCCCTGTGTCTTTTCACTCCCTCCCTTCCCTCCATGCTTAGATGCTGAACCTGTTGACCATGCTTTGTTTTCTCCCCCTTTGCCTTCGGTATGTCCTGTCCTTTGCCTTCCTTTCTATTCTGTTTACTCTTCTGCTCTCCTTTAGAAGTTTTGCAGGCAGAGAGCTCTGTATTGAACCTGGAAGCCGAGGTACAGCAACACAATCAGGTCCCCTGAACAACCCTGTTTTCTGGAGAATAACTGTACAGGTGAAATGTAGGCAGGACATTTTCTAGCCATGCCACAACAAAGCTTCGCCTTCAAAGAGGTGGGCAGTTGGCATGAGGGATACAGCCACCCCAACTTCCCTGAGGACTTATGATGGAATTATTCCTGGAGCTACACTCCATGATGCACACAGGATAAGGGGCACAAGGGAGGAAACAAAAAAGATATAGTTTGAAATCAATGATTGACAATGGATGAGCAGGTTAATAGGTGGAATTGCTTACTGATGGTGAGACCTTAATCGTGGCAAGATGGGTTCAAAGAGATGGTTTGTAGCCTCAGCCAGAGCATGGAAGGCAGTTAGCCTCAGGATTCTTCTTTGGATATTTTCATGCCCCATGACATGGATCCTTGAGCATCTTAACTTTTAGCAGAGGAGAAGAGAGCCTCCATTCCTAAATACAGCCACTTGCATCCATGTGGATGCACTTGGTAATAGGCCAGTGCATCCACATGGATGCAAAACCAGAGTCATGGCCTGCATAAGTTGACATATTTAGAAGAAAAGACCAAAGTGTGTAGTTGACAGCTGCCCTCCCCTCTCTATTCTGCTCCTAACAGTGCCATTAAGGATCTAAAACTTCACACTGTAAATTTCCTGAGTACTTTTTATCTACTTCTGTGCAATTTGGAAACTTCCACAGTTAGGTAAAAATCTATTCCTGTTCCTAGGCATTGTGTGGGAAGACAACTAAGCTTCCCTTGGGCCAACTGCACATTTTTGTTCTGTCCTATGACACTCCCTATCAGGAGACTCCTGAGTGAGTGTGGGGAAGAGAGGTCCCCTAACCTTACACCAAATGCTTAGTTTATCACAGTTATGGGGTATCTGCACAACCACGGAAGGCCTGGACACATATTGATCACCCTTGACCCTAGAGTCATAAAGCTTTTATGTTCCTTCTGGACTATAGGGGATGGGTGTGTATTCACCCTAAGTCCAGTTTCTCCCTAAAGTTTTGTTTCTGTGGCTTCTAGCGACTCTAGCATCTAGTGGTGGATTTTCAAATTTATTTTTGAAATATATATAGTATTTATACCTTCAGCAGAAAATCCTGCTGCTGTAGTCGAATTATAAAACATGGTTGGACTGAAGACCTAGGTTTGATACACACACACACACACACACACACACACACACACACACACACACTAAAAATAATAATAATAAACAATAGTATCAACTCAGAAAGAATCCAAGTTACATTGTCCTGTAGAAAAATCCAGGAGATCAGCCACATTGTATAATCTTGTGGCAAATTGTTGGCCTGTTTTTTCCTCAGAGTTGGGTGGAGGACAGATCTTGGGATAAGGGTACATTGGTATTCATGGAGCAATACTGCCATCAAATGGCATTAATTTCCTGTTTCTGAGAGCACATCTGTGGACTGTTTGCTAATGAAGTGTGGATACAGGGGACTAGAAGTCTGTTTCTGTGGCTTCACCTTGCATCTATGGATAGGATCCCAATTAAGTTTTGCTGTTTGTCCCTTATGCCTTGAAGCTGGGATCTGTCCTTTTGGGGGAATGTCTTACTACACTGAGTCGGAGATCTCTATATCTTCTGGATTGGTAACATAAGTTTCTGAGATATAAGGGGCCAAGTTCTATCAAAGACATATTGTAGTCTGGTGTTAAGTTGGCTTTTTCAGTTTGTTTTTCCATCAGGGTTAGTTAGAGGGAGTGACCCTGGAAGAAGGTTATCTCAGAATTCCTGATCCTACACTGCCATCCAGTGGAATTACTTTGCTGTTCCTGCCAACACCTCCACATGCTTTTCTCAGCAGGTCTGTCGATGAGTGAGGGATACTTGGGGCTTCTGCTTTAAACACTGAATCAGTGAACAGCCAGTGAACAAGTAGCAACTAGCCAGGTTGCTCCGGCCAACTGGCTAGTCCTGAGGTTAGCCGGGGTTTGGTTTCCTAGTCCTAAATTCTGTTACTCCAGAATAGGGGCTTTGTGATCTCCTGGCGGCCATGTTTGTTACAATGATGAGGAACACTGCATTTGATTCATCAACTGGGGTGCCGATATGTGGATAACTTGATTATCAAGGTTAGGAATCTGCACAATTGCTTATAACCTGTGTTTATGGCACCTACCTGCAGGTATCCTTCATTTCTAGGAATCAGCCAGTGCCCACGGGATTCTGGACTCTGTTCATAAGCTTCAGGATCTCCAGAAATGCCACCTAGAGGCAAAAAATATATCAGTCCTTTAGTTTCTTCTTTGTACTGTCTACCACACTCTCACTCTCATAATTCCTCCCTCTATCATTGCTTCCATACCTCCTGCCCACCTTCCCTCCTTTATTCCCTACATCTTTTTCATTCCCCTTTACTTCCATGCTTAGACACTGAGCCTGTTATGATTTGTTTTCTCCTCCTGTGTCTTCTGTATTTCCTGTCCTTTGGCTTCCTTTCTATTCCTTTTTTCTTCTGATGTCCTCAGAAGATTTGCAGTCATAGCTCTGTCTTAAACCTGGAAGCCAAGGTTCAGCAACACAATCAGGTCCCATGTACAACCTCCTGTTGTGAATAATTACTGTACAGATGAGGTGTAGGTGGGACCTTTTCTAGCCTTGCCACAACAAAGCTATACCTTCAAAGCAGGTGAGCAGTTGGCATGAAGAAGACAGCCACCCCAACTTGTCTAGGACTTACAATGGAACCATTCCTGGACCTAAACTCTATGATGCACACAGGATAACAGGCACAAAGGAGTAGACAGAAAAGATATAGTTGAAAATCAGTGATTGACAATGAATGAGCGGGATAATAGGTGAACTTGATTACTAACAGTGAGACCATAATAGTGGCAGGATTGGTCCGAAGAGATGGTTTGTGGCCTCAGCCAGGGAATGGCAGGCAGACAGGCCCTGGGATGGAATCAGGATTCTTCTTTGGATATTTTTATGCCCCATGACCTGGATCTTCCAGAGCCTTAATGTTCAGCAGAAGAGGAAGGATCCTCTATCACTAAACTCTACAATGATTTGGTAATAGGCCAGTAAATCCACTTGGATACAAAGCCATGGTCATGGACTCCAGAAGGTGAGAGATATTTAGATGAGAAGACCAAATTGTGTGGTTAGGAGATGTCCTCTCTAATCTGTTCCTATTAGTTGCTTAGGGGTCCAAAGACCTCATATTGGAAATTTCCTGTGTATTTTTTTCTTCTGTGCAACTTGGAACCTTCCTTATCTCAGGTAAAAATCTATTCCTGTTCCTAGGACCTGTCTGCGAAGATGAACAACCTTCCCTTGGGCCAACAGCCCATTTTCTTTGGCCTCCTATAAGTTGCCCTGTCAGGAGACATACACACACACACAGAAGCACACAGGAGGCACAGTCACATAATAATAATAATAATAATAATTATTATTATTATTATTATTGTTGTTGTTGTTGTTATATAATGAACAATAATATCCACTCAGAAAGACTCCAATTCACACTGTCCTGCCTGAAAATCCAGGACTGAACTTACCCACATTGTATAGTCTTGTGGCCAATTGTTGGCCTGTTTTTTCCTCAGAGTTGGGTGGAGGAAAGCTCTTGGGATAAGGGTGCCTTGGTTTTCATGGAGCAATACTGCCATCATGCGGAATTGTTTTCCTGTTTCTGAGAGCACCTCAGTGTGCTGTTTCAGTGGGTCTGAAGAAAAGGAAGTGTAGACACAGGGGATTCAGTGCCAACACTGAAAGGAAGGCATCTCTAGCCAGGCTGAGAGTACTATGGTATTTCAGGTTCAAGGTTACCTGTTGGGCCAGGCTCTTGCCATTCCCTGAGGCATGTCATGTCCCAAGGCTAAAAGTATACAGTACATGCAAGCTTAGATTTCCTGTGTCAGCCATGTTTGCCAGGGTACAGAGGAGGTTTTTGACCAGGAGTCAGCTGGCTTGAAGGACTTATGGAAAACCCACTATTGCCTCCTTCATATCCTCCTACCACCATCAAGAAGCAGAGACAGCCCAGGAAGCTATTGCACAACAGGGTCCTTGCACTCATAACTTTTTGAACCCTCATAGATACCTATCACCCAGTTCTTTTAATGAGAGAGTGCTTTTAGAATCCTCTTCATGGATTTGGGGATCCCCAGAAATTCCACAAATAGTTTATATATTTCTCGATTCTTCTTTCCCTTTATTCCCTCCTTAGCCCATCCTTCCTCCATCCCCTCCTTCTGAGGTATTGGGCTTTTTCACTTGTTCCCTCTATCCCATGCTCCTTTCCATGTTCTTTGCCTCCAGTTATTCTTGTGCTATTTAACACAAGTCAATGTGCATGCACGCGCGTGCGCACATGTGTGTGTGTGTGTGTGTGTGTGTGTGTGTGTGAGAGAGAGAGAGAGAGAGAGAGAGAGAGAGAGAGAGAGAGAGAGAGAGAAACAATATTCCTTCTCCTAATGTCCTTCTCCATGATTTCAGGTAGTAGAAAACAAGATGAAGTATTGCATTTCTTTTGAGTTTGCCAAAATGACAGAAAAAGACTGCCAAAGAGTGGGTGTTGATATGACGCTGTGATACTGGCATCCTGGCACAACACAGAGGACTAGGTACTCTGTTGTGTGCCTAGATGGCCTGGAATCAATAGAGATACCACCAGAGAACTGATTTTTTGTTTTTGTTTTTGTTTCCATTTCTGTTTTTGAACTGCATAGTCTCAAAGATCCACACTTGGCAGCATGCATATGGTTAACAAAGCCTTAGGTACAAGAGGGACTCCATATTTGGAGAAAGAAATTACTGGCAAATATAATTTTTTACATATGCAAAATGCTCATTTATTTTCCCAAATATTTCAAAACATTAGAACAACTGGCATATATGGATTAAAGATCACATTTGCTTTCTTTTGGTGGCTTCTTTTAAGTTTAATAGAACTTTTAATATTACATATTGCTGCTTCATGTGCAATTAAAATACTAGCAATTTATAAATATAGTGTCCTTTATGCCATAAGAGTTTGATAGCCTAGAAGAGGGAACTAATGGAATTCAACATGTCTCCAGTGTCTGTCCACACTGCAGCACCCGCACTCTGCAGATTTGCAGAGTATGGCTTGCATTGAGACAGAGCCATCCTCGGAGCTCAGAGAATGTGTGCAAAGGTGTTCTGCACACAGTCACAGTGATGGTAGTAAACCAAGAATTCTCATTACAAAGAGCTGTGGCTTGAAATCCGATACATTTTAATTTTCTCGTGATATGAAACAGTTGCTATTGCTTTTCAAAACAGCATTATCAGCTCGATTGCTTGCTCATTTGGCTGATTATTACACACACAGAGCAACATTGTATGATACAATGTATGATCATTGGTGATCCATTGAACACCTCAAGAAGAAAAGTGGACTGGAAACATTTGGAGGAGGCCAGAGATTTCTAGAAGTTACAAACATTTATGCCAGAGATTTTCAGGAAAGGGGAATAATGCACAAACTGAGCAGGACTGGCAAATATCTTAACTGTCAGTGATTGAGTCAAGTAAAGAGAACTTGTTTATAGACAATGAGATCATACTGTTTTAGGGGAACATACAAAGAGCTGTTTTAAATTTAAAACCCCAAACGTGATTGTCTGGTAGCCTCTGGGATGGACTAACAGTTCCTTGCCATAGTCCTCAAATGAGCATTCAAGGATCCTAGTGTTTCATCAGAGGCTGAGGTGACTCGGACACCAAAACTCATGTGACCATTACAATATGTCTAACAGGTACAATTGGATATACAGAGAAAGTCCTGGAATGCACAGGTTGGTTTCCCTGAGGGCGAAGGTAGGAATCATTACTTTATAGAATTGGCGTACAAAAATGGAACACTGGTGTCCATGGTTCTCCGTGAAATCTCTCTGGGTTTCCAGTTGTGAATTTGATAATGCCATGGGGCCAGTGGACCTGGCTTTAGGGAGGAGAGTGTGGAAAGTCTTGCAGGGACACACAGTTTCAGGTCCTGGACATTCTGTCATGCAGATGTTTGTGCTGAGTGCCTATGAGATGAATATGCTGAGCAATAAATCTGTCCATCGCACAGGATCCCTTCTACTTCTACAAATAATTAAGACATAAAAGGACACATTTATATTTATATTTGTTAAGGTCTGTCTTGTGACAGCTAAGATTAAAAACTCAGGAGACAGCAAGTTTTGGCAAGGAGGTGGACAAAGAAGAACACTCCTCCATTGCTGGTGGGATAGCAAGATGGTACAACCACTCTGGAAATCAGTCTGGCTGTTCCTCAGAAAACTGGACATACTTCCAGAGGACCCTGCTATACCTCTCCTGGGCATATACCCAGAGGATTCTTCAGCATACAATAAGGACACATGCTCCACTATGTTCATAGCAGCCCTGTTTATAATAACCAGAAGATGGAAAGAACACAGATGTCCCTCTGTGGAGGAATGGATACAGAAAATGTGGTATATTTACACAATGGAATTCTACACAGCAATTAAAAACAATGAATTCATGAAGTTTTTAGGCAAATAGTTGGATCTAGAAAATATCATCCTAAGTGAGGTAACTCAATCACCAAAGAACACACACGGAATGCAGTCACTGATAAGTGGATATTAGCCCAGAAGCTCTGAATACCCAAGATACAAGTTACAGCAAATGATTCCCAAGAAGAATGAAGGAGAAGGCCCTGGTCCTGGAAAGGCTTGATGCAGCAATGTAGGGGATTACCAGGACAGAGAAGTGGGAGGGGGTTGATTGGGTCATGGGTGGATGGAAGAGGGCTTATGGGACTTATGGGGAACCGTGAAAGGGGAAATCATTTTGAATGTAAACAAACATAGAAAATTAAAAAAAGAGAGAAAGTAAAAAAATAATAATGTAACCAAAAAAAAGAGGACATATTTAGTAATTTGTTAGTTATAAACCTATTAAAGGCATAATTGGCCCTGGAGTGCTAGTCTTGATTCTGTACATGTTTCATCTGTCCTGTATTCAGCCAGAATGTTCCCCAGAGAGGGTCAGTGACCTCAGCAAGCACCTCTCAAAGGACTTAGACAGTGCTCAGCCAGAAAACCTGATTGCTGACCAAGCCTCCTGAAAGCCAAACTGGTAGTTTTGTGTAAAGTACCATGATGCTGTCCACCTGGATACCCCAAGCTTAAACTCTGTGTCTTTTTAAGCAGGCTGGAAGGATTCCAGCTTCCCCCAGTGTTCCCTGATTGGGAAGACCACTGCAAATGAATCCACACCTTCCATTTTGCTTCCTCTGTCAGGTAAAATACTCCAGCCAGGTACAATTCTTCCTCCTTCCTGTTTTTTGACAGTTTGATGGAAAGCTTTTAACTACATGCATCATCCTGCCCCTCAGACTGCAGCCAATGGCTACAGCACTTTCCCAGCCATCAGTTGTTTACTGTGAAAGAGTTATGTGCCACAGTATGGCTGCCTTGGCAAGGAAGGTTCTGATATGGGTCCTCATGGTGAAGCTCCCTTCTAAAAGGGACTTCCTGGGTCCACCAGGGTCCTCCATTGTAGGCAGTGATGTTTATGAACAAAGGACACAGGGGCATGGCAGTCTTGATAAGAGGATTCAGATCCTGTCCTCTTGATGAAGTTCCCTTTGGCAAACATCCCTTCTGAAAGGCACTTCCTGGGTCCACCAGCATCTTCATTTGTAGGCACTGAGGTTTGTGACCTAGACAGCAGGGCTAGAGCTTCCTAGAGACTGGAATTCCACTTGGGGTACTAGAAGATTTGCTGGTGGCCACAGGGAGAAAGCCTCTTGGTTTGAGGAGCAGGAATGTTTTTGGAGCAGGAGATTTGGGGAATGTCTCAGCAGGCTCCAGCACTCTGTTCCTGGAAATTCATCACAGGCAGTTTGTGGGGACTTCCTGCTAAACCTACTGAGAGGTAATTGTGTCTACTTCTTAGACTCCTGGAACTCTTGTGAATAATTCAGACTTAAAATGACTCATTTTTACATAAAAAAGACTTGAACCTATTGAAGTTAAAAATCACTGTAGAGGCAGTTGTGGAAAGTACCAGCCTGGATCTATCTGTACCTTCATCTGTCTGTCTTCAGTTGTTATTACCCCAAGAGTTACTCAGTTACCAAGCCCATTGAGATTGTTACACCACAAAACCTAATTACTGCCCAGATATGTCTGCTTCCAAGTGGTGTTTGGCTTTCTTTAAGTAACTCTTTACAAATTCATTTTTAGTTCAGGAAAAAAGAAAAACAAAACAAGCAGAAAATTATTTCATAACTTCAAAGAAATGAATTGAAATTTAACAGAGATGGGGGAGCATTTTCATATTTATGTGTGTGTATATATGTATATCTATATTTATCTACATATGTAGATAGATTGATCAATAGATACATAGATAGATAGATACATAGATAGATAGAAAGAAAGAAAGAAAGAAAGAAAGATAGATAGATAGATAGATAGATAGTGATGGAGATCCTAGAGTGAGGAAAAAATTTATTTTCAAAACTTTTTTAGAAAAAATGTCTATTTGATTTTTCCTGGACTCGTTTATATTTAATGGTTCCCAAATGCCTGCATCAGCATTGATGATATGGAAATACATTTGTTTTGGTTTTTTTCTTTTCTATATTCTTTGTTTACATTCCAAATGATTTCCCCTTTCCCAGTTCCCCCCTCCCCATATGTACCATAAGCCTTCTTCTCTCCAGGGATACTCCAACCACCTCTCTCCTTTTTCTCTGTCCTGATACTCCATGACAAAGCTAAATCAAGCATTTCCAGGATCAGGACCCTCTCCTTACTTCTTCACAGGAGTCATTTGTTATGCTAATTGTACCTTGGGTATTCAGAGCTTCTGGGCTAATTAATATCCATTTATCAGAGGTTGCATTCCATGTGTATTCTTTTGTGATTGGATTACATCACTTAGGATGATATTTTCCAGTTCCAAACATTTGCCTAAAAATTTCATGAATTCATTGTTTTTAATTGCTGAGTAGTATTCCATTGTGTAAATATAGGACATTTTCTGTATCCATTCCTCCATTGAGGGACATCTAGGTTCTTTCCAGCTTCTGGCTATTATAAATAAGGATGCTATGAACATAATGGAACATGTGTCCTTAATGCATGCTGGGGAATCCTTTGGGTATATGCCCAGGAGAGGTATAGCAGGGTCCTCCGGAAGTATCATATCCAGGTTTCTGAGGAACCGCCAGATTGATTTCCAGAGTGGTTGTACCAACTTACAATCCTACCAGCAGTGGAGGAGTATTCCTCTTTCTCCACATCCTTGCCAACACCTGCTGCCTCCTGAGTTTTTAACCTTAGCCACTCTGACTGGTGTGAGGTGAAATCTCAGGGTTGTTTTGATTTGCATTTCCCTAATGGCTAATGATGTTGAGCATTTCTTAAGGTGCTTCTTGGCCATCCAAATTTCTTCAGGTGAAAATTCTTTGTTTAGCTCTGTACCTCAATTTTAATATGGTTATTTGCTTCTCTGGAGTCTAACTTCTTGAGTTCTTTGTATATATTGGATATTAGCCCTCAGTCAGATTTAGGGTTGGTGAATATCCTTTCCCAATCTATTAGTTGCTGTTTTGTCCTGTTGAACGTGTCCTTTGCCTTACAGAAACTTTGTAATTTTATGAGGTCCCATTTGTCAATTCTTGATCTTAGAGCATAAGCTATTGGTGTTCTGTTCAGGAACGTTACCCCTGTGCCCACGTCCTCAAGGGTCTTCCCCAGTTTCTTTTCTATTAGTTTCAGTGGGTCAGGTTTTATATGGAGGTCCTTGATTCACTTGGAGTTGAGCTTAATTAAAGGAAATAAGAATGGATCAATTCACATGCTTCTGCATGCTGAATTCTAATTGAACCAGCACCATTTGTTGAAATGGCTATCTTTTTTCCACTGGATGTTTTCAGCTCCTTTGCCAAAGATCAAGTGAACATAGGTATGTGGGTTCTTTTCTGGGTCTCCAATCATATTCCATTAATCCAGTTTCCTATCACTGTACCAATAACATGCAGTTTTTATCACTAACCAAACAAGTGAAAGATCTATACAGAAAGAACTTCAGGTCTCTGAAGAAGAAAATCTAAGAAGACCTCAGCAAATGGAAAAATCTTCCATGCTCATGGATTGGCAGGATTAATATAGTTAAAATGGCCATCTTTCCAAAAGCAATCTACAGGTTCAATGCAATTCCCACCAAAATCCCAACTCAGTTCTTCTCAGAGATAGAAAAAGCAATTCTCAAATTCATCTGGAATAAAAAAAACCCAGGATAGCTAAAACTATTCTCTATAGGAAAAGAACTTCTGGGGGAATCAGTATCCCAGACCTCAAGCAATACTACAGAGCAATAGCATTAAAAACTGCATGGTATTGGCACAGTGACAGGCAAGTCGACCACTGGAATAGAATTGAAGACCCAGAAATAAATCCACAAACCTATGGTCACTTGATTTTCAACAAAGGAGCTGAAAACATCCAGTGGAAAAAAGAAAGCCTTTTCAACAAATGGTGCTGGTTCAACTGGAGGTCACCATGCAGAAGAATGTGAATTGATCAATTCTTATCTCCTTGTACTAAGCTCAACTCCAAGTAGATCAAGGACCTCAACATAAAGCCAGACACTCTGAAACTAATAGAACAGAAATTGGGGAAGACCCTTGAGGACATGGGCACAGGGGAAAAGTTCCTGAACAGAACACCAATAGCTTATGCTCTAAGATCAAGAACTGACAAATGGGACCTCATAAAATTACAAAGTTTCTGTAAGTCAAAGACCACTGTCAAAAGGACAAACTGGCTGCCCACATATTGGGAAAAGATCTTCACCAACCCTCCATCCAATAGAGGGCTAGTATCCAATATATACAAAGAACACAAGAAGTTAGACCCCAGGGAACCAAATATCCATATTAAAAAATGGGGGAACAGTTCTAACCAAAGATTTTTCACATAGAAATACATTTGTATTTGGAATGTTCATTTTCTTTCCCTAAAGATAATAAGACAACATCCATTTTCCTGAAATGTTCATATTGTTTTTAGGCCTCAGAAAGGTGAAATTATGAAACTGGCTCCCACATGGGTTGATGGGCTGGAGAACATGATGATAAATGAGGAGGAATAATCTGAAAAAGAGAAATGGACCTAAGCCCTTCCAGGTGAGGTCTACTGAATAGGATCAGTGTGCAAGGGAGGGGGATGCACCTGTGAGGGGCAGGGTTAGGAGAGAACAGGAGAGGCTTCCTGCCTGAAGTAAGTGGATGAGGAAATGTAAGAGATCCACAGGTGTTCTGAAAGATAGCAAATTATATCAAAGGTACATTGGTGTTAAGCTGGCCTTTTTCAGTTTGTTTTTTCACTCAGAGTTGGGTGGAGGGAGGGACCCTGGAAGAAGGGTGTCTCAGCATTCCTGATCCTCCACTGCCATTCAGTGGAATTGCTTTGCTGATCCTGCCAGCACCTCCACATGCTTTTCTCAACTGGTCAGGGAGTGGGTGAGGGATACATGGGGCTTCTGGTTCAAACACTGAATCACTGAACAGCCAGTGAACAAGTGAAGGTTGCTCCAGCCAACTGGAGGTTAGCCGGGGTATGGTTTCCTAGTATAAATTCACCTATTTGGGAATATGGACTTTCTGATCTTGCGGCGGCCATATTTGGAACAGTAACAAGGAACAGTGCCCTGGATTCATCAACTGGGGTGCAGACATGTATGTCGGTAACTTGGTCATCAAGATTAAGAATCTGCACAATTGTGTAGATATACCACATTTTTTGCATCCACTCTTCTGTTGAGGGATACCTGGGTTCTTTCCAGCATCTGGCAATTATAAATAGGGCTGCTATGAACATAGTAGAGCATGTATCCTTATTACATGGTGGGGAATCCTCTGGGTATATGCCCAGGAGTGGTATAGCAGGATCTTCTGGAAGTGTGGTGCCCAGGTTTCGGAGGAACCGCCAGATTGATTTCCAGAGTGGTTGTACCAATTTGCAACCCCACCAGCAGTGGAGGAGTGTCTCCTGAATTTTTAATCTTAGTACTATTCAGCCATTATAAACAATGAATTCATGAAATTCTTAGGCAAATGTATGGAGCTAGAGAACATCATACTAAGTGAGGTAACCCAGACTCAAAAGGTGAATCATGGTATGGACTCACTAATAAGTGGTTATTAACCTAGAAAACTGGAATACCCAAAACATAACTCACGCATCAAATGAGGTACAAGAAGAAAGGAGGAGTGGCCCCTGGTTCTGGAAAGACTCAGTGAAACAGTATTCGGCAAAACCAGAACGGGGAAGTGGGAAGGGGTGGGTGGGAGGACAGGGGAAGAGAAGGGGGCTTACGGAACTTTCGGGGAGTGGGGGGCTAGAAAAGGGGAAATCATTTGAAATGTAAATAAATTATATCAAATAATAAAAAAAAAGAATCTGCACAATTGCTTCTGACCTGATTTATGTCACCTTCCTGCACTTATCCCTCATTTCTTGGAAACAGCCTGTGCACATGGGACTCTGGACTCTGTTCATGAGCTTCACTGTCTCCAGAAATGCCACCTAGAGGTCAAAAATATATCAGTCCTTTAGTTTCTTCATACTGTCTACCACACTCTCCCTCCCCTGTTCTCTCCCTCCCTCTCTTGTTCCTTCCATCCTTCCTTCCTTCCCTACCTCTTTTTCATTCCCTCCCTTCCTTCCATGCTTAGATGCTGAACCTGTTGTCTATACTTTGTTTTCTCCCCCTTTGCCTTCTGTATCTCCTGTTCTTTCCCTTCCTTTCTATTCACTTTACTCTTCTGCTGTCCTTCAGGAGTTTTGCAGACTGAGCTCTGTCATGAACCTGGAAGCCGAGGTTCAGCAATACAATCAGGTCCCTGCACAACCCCTTGTTTGGGAGAATAACTGTAAAGGTGAGATGTAGGCGGGACATTTTCTAGCCATGCCACAACACAGCTTCCCCTTCAAAGCAGGTGGACAGTTGCCATGAGGGAGACAGCCACCCTAACTTGTCTAGGACTTCCAATGGAATCATTCCTGGAACTAGACTCCATGATGCACACAGGATAGCAGGCACAAGGGAGGAGGTAGAAAAGATAGAGTTGGGAATCAATGATTGACAATGGATGAGTGGTAATAGGTGGAATTGATTACTGATTGTGAGACGATAATGGTGGCAAGATTGGTTCAAAAAGATGGTTTGTAGCCTCAGCTAGGTAATGGCAGGCAGGCAGGCCTTGGGAAGGAATCAGGATTCTTCATTGGATATTTTCATGCCACACGACCTGGATTTTCCAGAGCATTAACATTCAGCAGAGGAGGAAGTGAGTCTCCATCTCCAGACTCACCCACAATGTGATAATAGGCCAATTCATCTACTTGGGTGCAGAGCCAGGGTCATGGACTCCAGAAGGTGAGATCTTTAGGTAAGAAGACCAAATTGTGTTTGACAGCTGTCCTCTCTACTCTGTTCCTATTAGTGGCTTAAGGATTCAAAGACATCATATTGGGAAATTCTTTCTATTTTTTTTTCTTCTGTGTAACTTGGAACCTTCTTCAATCAGGTAAAAATTTATTCCTGCTCCTAGGACCTTTGTGGGAAAATGACCAGATTTCCCTTGGGCCAACAGCCCATTTTCTCTGCTCTCCTATGAGTTGCCATGTCAGTAGACACACAAATACAGAGGCACACAGGAGGCACACTCCAATAATAATAATAATAATAACAATAACATCAACAACAATAACATCAGCAGCAATAATTATAGTAGTAATAATAAACAATACTATCCACTCAGAAAGACTTCAAGTCACACTGTCCTGTTGAAAAATCCAGGACTGCACTCAGCCACATTGTACAGTCTTGTCACAAATTGTTGGCCTGTTTTCTCCTCAGAGTTGGGTGGAGGAGAGATTTTGGGATAAGGGTAACTTGGTGTTCATGGAGCAGTACTGCCATCATGTGGAATTGTTTTCCTGTTTCTGAGAGCACCTCAGTGTGCTGTTTCAGTGGGTCTGAAGAAGAGGAAGTGTAGATACAGGGGACTCTGGTACCAACACTGAAAGGAAGGTATCTCTAGCCAGGCTGAGAGTACTATGGTATTTCAGGTTCTAGGTTACCTGTTGGGGCAGGCTATTGTCATTCCCTGAGGCATGTCATGTCCCAAGGCTAAAAGTACAGCTACACAGTACATGCAAGCTTAGATTTCCTGTGTCAGCCATGTTTGCCAGGGTACAGAGGAGTTTTTGACCAGGAGTCAGATGGCTTGAAGGACTTATGGAAAACCCACTATTGCCTCCTCCATATCCTCCTACCACCATCAAGAAGCAGAGACAGCCCAGGAAGCTATTGCACAACAGGCTCCCTGGACTCATGATTACTTTTTGAACCCTCATCTATACATAGCCCCAATTTCCTGTAATCAGACACTGCTTATGGAATTTCAAGCTCTTTTATTGGATTTGGGGATCCCTAGAAATTGCACAAATATTTTACCTATCAGTCAATCCTTCTTTCCCCTTTTCTGTCCTTAGCCCACCCATCCTCCATCTCTTTCTTCTGAGGCATTGGGCATTTTCACTTGTTCCCTCTATCCCATGCTCGTGTATTTGTGTGTGTGTGTGTGTAAGAGAGACAGACAGAGACAAAGAGAGTTAAAGAGAGAAACAGAAACACAGAAAATGACCTACCTTCTCCCTTTGCCCATCCTGAGTTTATACTTCTCCATGTGCTCAGGTCCTTAGGAGAAAAGAAGATGAAGCATTAGATTTCTTTTGAGGTTTGCAACGTGAAACAAATAGGGACAGCCCACAGTGGTATTGGCTCCCTGGCAAGAGACAGAGGAACTAAGCCCTCTGTTGTATGTCTAGATGTCATCGAGGCTGTGTACATAACCTCAGAGCACCTTTTTGTTTCTACTGTAGATAGAGTTACATAAATCTGTACTTGGCAGCATGCATGGTAAAGAAACACCTAGGTGCAACAGGAACTATGCCTTTGGAGAAAGAATGTGCTGGCAAATATCTTGACTGTCAGTGACTGAGTAAGGTAAAGGGACCTTGTTTATAGACAATGAGATCACAATGTGTTTAGGGAATTCATAAAGAGATGTTTCAAAGCAACAACCACAAATATGATTGGCTGGCAGTCTCTGGGATGGGCAAAATGTTCTTTCACATGAGGGCTTTCCAGATGAGGGCTCTAGACGACTAATGTTTCATCAGAGGCTGACGTGATACAACACAAAAATTCATGTGAGTTTTATACTATGTGTGACAGGTACAATTGGATGTACAGAGAAGGTCTTGGAACGCACAGGTTGGTTTCTCTGTACAAGAAGTCTGAAGGGTTTGGCTGACCTTTGTAAATTTTATTCTGACTCTGGTCCATGGACATGGAACTAGTTTACTCATCATGGGATATATCTGTGTATTTTCTATCCTCTCTACACCCTGGCCTCTCCTTCTGCCAAGGATGAATACACCACTGACCCTAGGGCATGTGTTAATAGGTGGTTGTTGCTGTTGTTCAACTGCTTTCAATATTCTGTGTTCTGTGACCTTTTCCTGACAGGAGCATGGTGTACATGCCTGAGGAGAAGTATCAGGTGGCCTTGAATTAGAAGCTTGGTTGTAGAATGGCTATATAAGCTCTCCTTCCCTGTGGGAGGACTAAACACTCTATGAGTTACCATGGAAATCACTGTCAAGGTTCCAGTTATAGGTCATGTACATATGGGCCAGATAGAGTATTTCTGGAAAGATCTGAGCCACTTATATGTGGGCTCAAGGTCAAGTTTCTGCCCAAGAATGTATTTATAGAGCTTCTCTTGACCATTGCTTTTAATTTCCCTGTATGATTCTGATGGCAAGTTATGTTATGTTATTGTTTTGGAATCAGAATGAAGAACCTGTGTGGCCTTTGACTCCCTTACAGTATGTACACAGGGAAGCTCCAAGGCCCATCTCTGACCAGAATAGGCTGAGATTGTGGTTAGCCATCTTGGGATGTATTGGTGGGATGGGCTTTTTATTTTTATCATCAAAGAAGAGGAGAGTGAGAGAACCTGAAAGATGGGTACTGTGGCATTTTGGGTTCAAAAGTATCAGCAAGTGTCCTGTTTTTATTGTTCCCATCAACAATTCAACATGTTTTCTCTCAAAAAATCTGGGGATAACAGATTGAAGAATACATTGGGAACTGTTGTTGTGAGTCTGAAGTGAAAGGAGTAGTATTAATCCCAGCTTCCTTGGAGTCAGCAGCATCAGAGTAGGTAAGTGGGCATCATACTTTCAACGCCTTCATAATCTACTGTCAAGAAAGAGAGACAGTCCAAGAGCCTGTGGGCAAAGCAAGTGCAATGGCTATTCCTCGTTTTTAGTGTGATTATATTGGGGGTAAACTATAATCTAGAATTGGAGGGCTCATCTGTGATCTAGATCTTGAGGCTGGAAGACACATGTTTCTGAGCTGAATCTTGGCATGGAAATCTTGAGTCATAGTGGGTAGGAAAAGCTTAGGCCCAGGATAGGCAGTACAGGACTTTAATTCCAGGAAACTGAGGCAAGGAGATATCTTAGCTCAAGGTCATCCTGGGACAAAACAAGTCCCAGATCCAGATGTATTGGTACACATCTTTCATATGGCCCAGAACTTCTCCTGGAGACCTACATAAGCACATTAGAAGGAGGAAGATTCTCTCTTCTCTGCTTGTATTTACTTGCCAGCACATCTGTTAGAATCTACCTCTACAGAAGACCAGCTGGTGCATCTAGGCTCATGGGAGTGATACTAGGTGATGATGAGAAGAGGAGGAGGAGGAGGAGGAGGAGGAGGAGGAGGAGGAGGAGGAAGAGGTGGAGGAGGATTTTATGTATGTACACTATAGCTCTCTTAAGACACACCAGAGAAGGCATCAGACATAATTATAGATGGTGAGAGCCACCATGTATTTGTTGGGAATTGAACTCAGGGTCTTCATAAAAGCAGTCCTTGCTCTTAACCTCTGACCCATCTCTCCAGCTCTCTTTCTGGCTCTGCTCACTCAGACCCACTTACTCCTATCTTCCTTCAGACACCCCAGAAGAGGGCATCAGATCCCCTTACAGATGGCAGTAGTCACTATGTAGTTGCTGGGGTTTGAACTTAGGAACTTAGGAAGAACAGTCAGTGCTTTTATCTGCTGAGCCATATCTTCAGCTCTAGATTCTTGAACTTCTAATTCACAGCTGACCATTGTTGGGTTAGCTGGATTACAAACTAAGTCATGACAGTAAATTCCCTCAATATACACAGACTTTCCATACTTTCTGTGAATCTAGAGAATCCTAACTAATACAGCGAGGTCCCTTATTTCATGTTTAGTTTTGGGCCCTTGCTCTGATACATCCTTCTTTTCCTGGAATCGCATTGCCTATGAAATACTGGCCTTTGTACATGTGCTTGGGGATCTCCAGAAATATGAACATTATACTTATTTCTTAGTCATATCTTAGTATAATAGGAGGGGGGTTGTGTTCAGCCCCAGGTCCAGATTCTTTTTGGGAATTTATGTGTTTCTTCTTGTTTCAAGTTTTTCCGTTCCCAATTTAATTTCCCTGTATGATCCTAAGGCCATGAAATGAGATCATATACTTGTGTTGGAGAGATGTGGAGGAATCTGTAGGGTCTATAACAGACAGTATCCATAAAATAAGGCTCTAGAGACCCTGAAGTTAATGCCTTAGAGATGCATACTTCAGCTGGAGCGCAGCAGGGCATATCAGCAGAGCTGGGATCACTGAAGCGTGGCATCTGCTCTTGTGGATGGGTGGTTGTCTTTGCTTATAACATGGTAGCTGGGACTGTTGTCTGGAAGGTATGTGGGTAGGGTCCACAAACCAATCCATAGATGTATGGCCTTGGATCCATGAGAAGTCAGAACAGGCCAAAACAAAAGAATTTAATCACAACCCCCAAAAGTCCTCCTTCCTCCAGAGTTTTGTAGAGATGGAGAGTGTAAATGTCCTGGCAGGGTTACCTTCAGGAGAAAGGGGAAGAGTTCTTTTAGTGTATGCATCACAGTCGGTCTTAAGGATGAAGTTGTGAACCTCTGAAGGTTTAGTCTCCAACACTCCATGGGTCAGAGTGTTGAGGATACTATGTCCATGTGCCAACTAGAGTACTTCAGGCTGAACTAACTGTGCTGTATTTTGTCCCAGGACAAGTCTCTGACTAGAAGTGTGTTTCTGTGGCTTCTCCTGGCTCTTGCATCTAGGGAAGGTATCCCAATAAAGTTTTGCTGTTTGGCCCTTGTGCCTTGAAGGTGGGCTCTGTCCTTGTGGTGGAGTGACTTAATACACTGAGTCAGAGATTTCTATATCTTCTGGAAATATAACATAAGTTTCTGAGATATAAGGGGCCAAGTACTATCAAAGATATATTGCAGTCTGATGTTAAGTTGCCTTTTTCAGTTTGCTTTTTTCCTTCAGAGGTGGGCAGAGGGACTGAACCTTTAAAAAGTGTATCTCACATTCATGTTACCACACTGCCATCTAGTGGAATAGCTTTGTGTTCCTGCCAACACCTCCTCGTCATAACTTTAGCTACTTGGGAATATGGGCTTTGTGATCTTGCAGCAGCCACATTTGGCACAGTGATGAGGAACACTGCTTTCGATTCTTCAACTGGAGTCCACATATGTGGGTAACTTGTTTATCGAGGTTAGGAATGTGCCCAACTGCCTCTGAGCTGTGTTTATGTCACCTACCTTCAGGTATCCCTCATTTCTAGGTATCAGCCAGTGCCCATGGGACTCTGGACTCTGTTCATGAGCTTCAGGGTCCCCAGAAATGCCACCTAGAGGTAAAAAATATATATTAGTCCTTTATTTTCTTCTTCATACTGTCTACCACACTCTCCCTCCCCCATTCCCTCCCTTCCTACTTCATTCCTTCTATCCTTCCTTCCTCCCTTTATTAGACTTCCTTTTCATTCCCTCCCTTCCTTCCATGCTTAGATGCTGAGCCCGTTGCCTATGCTTTGTTTTCTCCCCCTGTGCCTTCTGTATTTCCTGTCCTTTAGCATCCTTCTTATTCTCTTTACTCTTCTGCTGTCCTCCAGGAGTTTTCCATGCAGAGCTCTCTGTGGAGCCTGGAATCAGAGGTTTAGCAACACAATCAGGTACCACAATCAGCAGCAGCACACCCTCCTGGCCTGGAGAATAACTGTACAGGTGAGAGGTAGGTAGGACATTTTCTAGCCATGCCACAACACAGTTTCACCTTCAAAGCAGGTGGGCAGTTGGCATGAGGGAGAAAGGCACCCCGACTTGTCTGAGGACTTACAATGTAATCATTCCTGGAGCTAGGCTCCATGATACACAGGGAACAAAATGTACAAGGAAGGATGCAGAAAGATATACTTGGAAATCAATGATTGCCAATCATTGAGCGGAAAAATCGGTGGAATTGATTAGAGATGTTGAGATCATAATGGTGGTAAGATGGGAATAAGAGATGGTTTATAGCCTCAACCAGGGCATGGAAGGCAGGGAGCCCCTGGGAGGGGATCTGCATTCTTCTTCATATATTTTCATGCCCTATGACGTGTATCCTTGAGAGCCTTGACTTTTAGCAGAGGAGAAGGGAGCCTCAATTCCCAAACTCAACCAAAATGTGGTAATAGGCCAGAGCATCTACTTGGATGCAAAGTCAGGGTCATGGCATGCATAAGTTGAGATCTTTAGTCAAGAAGACCAAAGTGTGTGGTTTGCAGCTCCCCCCCCCCCCACCACCATTCTGCTCCTAAGAGTGCCTTAAGGATCCAAAGACCTCACACTGGAAATTTCCTGAGTACTTTTTTTGTCTTCTGCACAACTTGGACCCTTCCTCTGTCAGGTAAAATCTATTCCTGTCCCTAGGCACTGTGTGGGAAGAGGAATAAGCTTCCCTTGAGCCAACTGCCCATTTTCCTTTCTGTCCTATGACTCTTCCTGTCAAGAGACTCCTGAGCAAGTGTGGGGAGGAGAGGTAGGCTAACCTTAAACCAGATGCTTATTGAATCACAGTTATGGCATATCTGCATAACAATGGAAGGCCTGGGCACATATTGATCAACCTTGATCCCAGAGTCATGATGATTCTATGCAAATGTGCTAGTTAGTGAGGTCTTTCTGGACTGTGGGGGATGGGATTGCATTTACCCTGAGTCCAGTTTCTCCCTAAAGTTTTGTTTCTGTGGCTTCTAGCATCCAGTGGTGGACTTTCCAATTTAGCTTTCCTATATGGTATTTATACCTTCATTGGAAAACCCTGCTCCTGTGGTGGAATTACTAAATGTAGTTGGACTGAGGACCTTGGTTTCTCTCACACACACACACACACACACACACACACAAACACACACACACACACAAGACCATAATTGATCTCAGCCACATTGTATAGTCTTGGGGCAAATTGTTGGCCTGTTTTTTTCCTCCGAGTTGGGTGGAGGAGAGATCTTGGAGTAAGGGTACATTGGTGTTCATGGAGCAATACTGCCATCAAGCGGAATTATTTTCCTGTTTCTGAGAGCACATCTGTGGACCTTTTCAGCAGGTTTGGTAATGTATAGGTGTGGATACAAGGGACTTGGCTCCCAACATTGAAAAGATGCTCTAGCCAGTCTATCAGGACTGTGGTACTTTAGGGTCTAGGTTACCTGTTGGGGGCACTCTCCTGGAGTTCCCTGAGGCATGCTATGTCCCAGGACAAAAAGTACAGGTACACAGGAAATACAAGCTTACATTTCCTGTGTCAGCCATGTTTGTCAGGGTGCGGAGGGGTTCTTTGACCAGGAGTCAGCTGCCTTAAAGGACTTGTGGGAAACTATTGCCTCCTTCATATCCTACTACCACCATCAAGAAACAGAGATAGCCCAAGAAGCTATGTGCCCAACAGGGTTCCTGGATACATGATTAATTTTTGAACCCTCATCTATTCCTAGTTTGTGCCTTTTAATTTCAGCACTCTCTTCATGGGTTTAGGGATCCCCAGAAATTCCACAAATATTTTACCTATCTGTCAATCCTTCTTTCCCTTTTTGTGACCTTAGCCCAACCTTCCTCCATCTCCTCTTTCTTCAGCATTGGGCGTTTTGACTTGTTCCCTCCATCCCATGCTCCTATCCCCATTCTGTTCTTATAGTATACTTGTATTATTAAAGACAAGTCTGTGTGTGTGTGTGTGTGTGTGTGTTTGTGTTTGTGTGTGTGTGTGTGTGTGTGTGTGTGTCTAAGAGAGACAGAGAGAGAGATAAAGAAAGACACAAAGACACAGAGAGAACGACCTACCTTCTCCCCTTGACCATACTGACTTTATCCTTTTCCATTTGTTCAGATCCTTAGAAGAAAAGAAGATGAAGTATGTGATTTCTTTTGAGGTTTGCAACATGAAATGAAGAGGAACAGCCCAAGGAGAGGGTGCTGTTGTGATAGGTGTGGTACTTGCATCCTGGCAAGAGACAGAGAAACTGTGCCCTCTGTTGTATGTCTAGATGCCCTAGAGTCTATGTATATAACACAAGTGCACCTTTTTATTTCTACTGTAGAGTGACCTATCTGTACTTGGCAGCCTGTCCATGTTAAGAAAAGACCTGGGTGTAAGAGGGACTCAGTCTTTGGAGAAAGAAAGTACTGGCAAATATTTTGACTGTCAGTGGCTGAGTAAGTTAAAGGGAACTTGTTTATAGACAATGAGATCATAATGTTTTGGTGGATTATAAGAAGATCTATTTTAAAGCCACAAACATGAACATGATTGGCTGGCATCCTTTGGGATGGGCTAACAGTGCTTTGCCATAGACCTCAGATGAGTGTTCTAAAAGACTAGTGTTTTGTCAGAAGATAAGGTGACTCATCACAAAAATTTCATGTGAGTTTTACACTGTGGCTGACAGGTACAATTCGATGTACAGACAAGGTCCTGGAATGCACAGGTTGGGTTCTCTGGAAAGGAAGACAGAAGAGTTTGGGTGACAGTTGTCATTTTTATTCTGACTCTGGTCCTTGGACAAGAAACTAGAGCACTCAACATGGAAAGTGTCTGTGTGTTTTCTATCCTCTATATAACCTGGGCTCTCCTTATGCCAGGGATGAAGACATGACTGGCACTAAGGCCTGTGTGAATAGGTGGTTGTTGTTTTACCAATGGCCCTACTCCTTCTTTGTCCTGTGACCTTGATCTGTCAGGAGCCTGGTGTGCATGCCTGGGGAAAAGAATCAGGAGGCCTTGAATTACAAGCTTTTTTGTGGAATGGCTACACATTTTCTCCTTCCCCATGGGAGGACTGAATACTCTATGGGTTACCATGGCACTCACTGTCAAGATACCAGGTATAGGTCATGCACTTATGGGCCAGTTAGAGTATTTCTGGAAAGATCTTAGCCAGTTATATGTTGCCCAAGATCAAGTTTCTGCCCAAGAATGTATTTGTAGAGCTTCTTTTGACCATTGCTTTTAGTTTTTCTGTGTGATCCTGAAGGCATGCCATGTGCCTGTGTTGGAATGTGAATGAGGAACCTGTGTGGCCTATGACATCCAAGACAGCATTTATACAGTGAAGCTCCAAGGCCAATGTAGCCAGAAAAGGCCAAGATAGAGGTTAGCCATCTTAGGATGTATTGGCAGGACAGATTATTTTTTTCTATTATCAAAGAAGTAGGGAAGTTGAGAACTTGAAATATGGGTACCATGGCATTGTTGGTTCAAAACTGTTAGCAAGTGGCCTGTTTATACTACTGTCACCAACAATATGGGGCATAAACTATAATCCAGTATTGGAGAGTCACCTGTGATCCAAATCGTGAGGCTGAAAGACACATGTTTCTGACCTGAATCTTGGACTGGAGATCTTGGAGCCATGGTGACTATGAAAAGCTTAGGCTTAGGAAGGAAGTACAGGAATTTAATTCCAGGAGATTGAGGCAAGGAGGTATCTCACTTCAAGGTCAGCCTGGGATAAAACAAGTCCCATATCCAGATGTGGTAGAACACATCTCTCAAATGGCCCACAACTTCTCCTGGACACCTACATAAGGACATTAGAAGAAAGAAGATTCTCACTTCTCTTCTTGCATTTACTTGCCAGCACATCTTTTGGAATCTACCTCCTCAAAAGACGAAGTGAAGCATCTATGCTCATGGGAGTTATACTAGATGATGATGATGATGATGATGATGATGATGGTGATGATGGTGATGATGGTGATGATGGTGATGATGATGATGATGATATGCAAGTACACTATAGCTGTCTTCAGAAACACCAGATAAGGCATCAGACATCATTACAGATGGTTGAGAGCCACCATGTGGCTGCAGGGAATTGAACTCAGGACCTCCAGGAAAGCAGTCTTAACCTCTGACCCATCTCTCCAGCTCTTTTTCAGGCTCTACTCCCTCAGGCCCACTTACTCATCCCTGTCTTCAGACACTCCAGAAGTGTGGTGTCAAATCCCATTACAGATGGTAGTGAGTCACTATGTAGTTGCTGGGACTTGAACTGAGGAACTTTGGAAGAGCAGTCAGTGCTCTTAACTGCTGATCCATCACTCTAGCTCAAGATTTTTGAACTTCTGATTCACAGCTGACCATTGTTCAGTGAGTTGGATTAAAAACTGTAAGTCACGACAGTAAATTCCCTCAATATACACAGACATTCCATACTTTCTGGGAATCTAGATAATATAGACTAATATGGCAATGTCCCTGGATTCATGTTTAGTTTTGGGCCCTTCCTCCCATACATCACTCTTCCGGGAATCACACTGTTTGTGAGATACTGGTCTTTGTACATGGGCTTGGGAATCTCCAGAAATATCAACATTATACTTGTTTCTTAGTAATATCTTGGTAGAGTAGGAGGGGATTGTATTCAGCCCAAGGTCCAATTTCTTCTGAGGAATTTATGTGTATCGCTTATTCTTGGTTTTAGTTTTTCAGTTCCCAATTTGATTTTCCTGTATGATCCTTAGACCATGAAACCAGGTCATGTCCTGTGGGAGGGATGTGGAGGAGTCTGTGGTGTCTGTAACAGACAGTGTCAATAAAATAAGGTTCCAGAGACCCTGAAGTTAACCTCTTAGAGACCCAGCCTTCAGCTGGAGCCCAGCTGGGCATATCAGCAGAGCTGGGATCACTGAAGTATAGCATCTGCTCTTGTGGATGAGTGATTGAGTTTGCTTATAACATGGTAGCTGGGACCTTTGTTGGATGGAATGTGGGTAGGGTCCACAAACCAATCCATAGGTGTATGGCCATGGACCTGTGAGAAGTCAGAACATGCAAACACTGAAGGGTTTAATCACAATCCCCAAAAGTCCTCCTTCCTCCAGAGCTTTGTGGAGATAGAGTTTAAATGTACTGGCAGGGCTGTCTTTATGGGAAAGAGGAAGAGTTCTTTTGGTCTATGCATCACAGTCCGTCTCAAGGATGAGATGGTAGGCCCCTGAGGGTTTAGTCTCCAACACCCCATGGGTCAGAGTGTTGAGGATACTATGTCCATGTGCCAACTAGAGTACTTCAGGCTGAACTAACTGTACTGTATTTTGTCCCAGGACAAGTCTCTGAGTAGAAGTGTGTTTCTGTGGCTTCTCCTGGCTCTTGCATCTGGGGAAGGTATTCCAATTAAGTTTTGCTGTTTGGCCCTTATGTCTTGAAGCTGGGCTCTGTCCTTGTGGTGGAGTGACTTAATACACTGAGTCACAGATCTCTGTAACTTCTGGATCTATAACATAAGTTTCTGAGATATAAGTGGCCAAGTTCTATCAAGGATATATTGGAGTCTGGTGTTAAGTTGCCTTTTTCAGTTTGTTTTTTCCTTCAGAGGTGGGCAGAGGGACTGAACCTGGAAGAAGTGTATCTCACATTCATGTTGCCATCTAGTGGAATCGCTTTGCTGTTCCTGCCAACACCTCCACATTTTCTTCTCAGCATGTCTTGTAGTGTTTGAGGGATACTTTGGGATTCAGGTTCAAACACTGAATCAGTGAACAAGCAGTGAACAAGTGAAGGTAGCTGCAGCCAATTGGTTAGTTCTGATGTTATCCCGGCTTTTGTTTCTTATTCCTAAATTCTGCTACTCCAGAATAGGGACTTTGTCATCTCAAGGCGGCCATGTTTGGAAATTGATGAGGAACACCGCTTTTGCTTCACCAACTGGTGTTCCCGATATATGGGTAACTTGGTTATCAAGGTTAGGAATCTGCCCAATTGCTTATGACCTGATTTATGGCACCTACCTGCAGGTATCCCTCGTATCTAGGAATCTTCCAGTTCCCATGGAATTCTGGACTCTGTTCATGAGTTTCAGGATCTGCAAAAAATGCCACCTAGAGGTCAAAAATGTATCAGTCCTCTACTTTCTTCATAGTGTCTATCACATTCTCCCTCTCACATTTCTTCCCTCCCTCATTCCTTCTATCCCTCCTTTTTTCTTTTGTTCCCTATGTCTTGTTCATTCCCTCCCTTCCTTCTATGATTAGATGTTGAACCTGTTGTTTATGCTTTCTTTTCTCTTTCTGTGTATTCTATATTTCCTGTCCTTTGGCTTCTTTTGTATTCCCTTTACTCTTCTGTTGTCCTGTAGGAGTTTTGCAGGCAGAGCCCTTTCTGCCTGGAAGACAGGTTCAACAACACAATCAGGTCTCCTGTACATCCCCCTGTTCAGGAGAATAACTGTACAGGTGAGATGTACGCGGGATATTTTCTAGCCAGGCCACAACTCAGCTTCCCCTTCAAAGCAGGTGGACAGTTGGCATGAGGGAGACAGGCACTCCAACCTGTCTAGGACTCACAATGGAATCATTCCTGGAGCTAGACTCCATAATGCACACAGGATAACAGCCACAAGGGAGGAGGTAGAAAAGATAGAGTTGGAAATCAATGATTGACAATGGATGAACGGGATAATAGGTGGAATTGCTTACTGATTGTGAGACCATAATGGTGGCAAGATTGGTCCAACGAGATGGTTTTTGGCCTCAGCTAGGGAATGGCAGGCAGGCAGGCTTTTGGATGGAATCAGGATTCTTCTTTGGATATTTCATGCCACATGACCTGGATCTTCCAGAGCCTTAATGTTGAACCAAGGAGAAGGGAGCCTCCATTCCCAAACTCACTCATGATGTGATAATAGGCCAGTTCATCCACTTGGATGCAAAGCCAGGGTCATGGACTCCAGAGGTGAGATCTCTAGATAAGAAGACCAAATTGCGTGGTTGGCAGCTGTGTTCCTATTACTGGCTTAAGGATTCAAAGACAATATCATATTGGAAATTTCCTGTGTATTTTTTTTATTTCTGTCCAACTTGGAACCTTCCTCTATCAGGTAAAAATCTATTCCTGTTTCTAGGACCTGTGTGGGAAGGTTATTCTCCTTCCCTTGGCCAACAGCCCATTTTCTTTGCTCCCATATAAGTTGCCCTGTTAGGAAACATACATACACAGAAGCACACTGGAGGCATAGTCACATAATAATAATAATAATAATAATAATAATAATAATAATAATAATATAGTGGTTATAATAGTAATAATAAACAATATTATCCACTCAGAAAGACTCCAAGTCACACTGTCCTGCCAAAAATCCAGGACTGAACTCAGCCACATTGTGTAGTCTTGTACCCAATTATTGACCTGCTTTTTTCTCAGAGTGGGGCTGAGGAGGAGGAAGAGGAGAAGAGATCTTGGTATAAGGGTACATGCCTTGGTATTCATGGAGCAATACTGCCATCATGTGGAATTGTTTTCCTGTTTCTGAGAGCACCTCAGTGTGCTGTTTCAGTGGGTCTGAAGAAGAGGAAGTGTAGACACAGGGGACTCTGGTACCAACACTGAAAGGAAGGCATCTCTAGCCAGGCTGAGAGTACAATGGTATTTCAGGTTCTAGGTTACCTGTTGGGGCAGGCTCTTGTCATTCCCTGAGGCATGTCATGTCCCAAGGCTAAAAGTGCAGCTACACAGGAAATGCAAGCTTAGATTTCCTGTGTCAGCCATGTTTGCCAGGGTACAGAGGAGTTCTTTGACTAGGAGTCAGCTGGCTTGAAGGACTTATGGAAAACCCACTATTGCCTTCTTCATATCCTACCACCATCAAGAAGCAGAGACAGCCCAGGAAGCTATTGCACTACAGGGTCCCTGCACTCCTAGCTTTTTGAACCTTCATACATACCTATCACCCATTTCTTTTAATTGACAGTGCTTTTGGAATTTGTAGGTCTCTTCATGGATTTGGGAATCCCCAGAAATTCCACAAATATTTTATATATCTCTCGCTTCTTCTTTTTTTAATTCGCTCTTGGCCCATCCTTCCTCCAGCCCCTCCTTCTGAGGTATTGGGCTTTTTCACTTGTTCTCTCCCTCCCATCCTATTTTCCATATTCTTTGCCTCCAGTTATTCTTGTGCTGTTTAAGAAAATCAATGTGTGTGCATGTGTGTCTGTGTGTCTGTGTGTGTGTGTGTGTGTGTGCATGTGTGAAACATCATTCCTTCTCCTGGTGTCCTTTTCCATGTGTGCAGGTCCTTAATAGAAAATCACATGAAGTATTAGATTTCTTTTGAGTTTTGCAAAATGAGAGAAAGAGAGACAGTCAAGGAACGGATGTTGGTACTGGCATCCTGGCAGTAGACAGAGCACTGGGTTCTCTGTTGTGTGTCTAGATGCCCTGGAATCCATGGAGGGACCATCAGAGAACTATGTTTTTGGCTTTGTTTTTGTTTCCATTTTTATTTTTTTTTGTACTACAAAATCACATTCATCAATACTTAGCAACATGTACATGGTTATAAAAGGCCTAGGTACAAGAGAGTCTCTGTCTTTGGATAAAGAAAGTACTGGCAAATATATTGACTATTAGTGACTGAGTCACATAGAGAGAACTTCTTTATAGACAATGAGATCATAAGGTTTTTGGGGAATATGTAAACAGCTGTTTTAAAGCTACAACCATGAATGTGATTGGCTGACATCCTCTGGGATGGGACAAAAGTTCTTTGACATAGTCTTCATTTCTAGGAGCCTAATGTTTCATCACAGGCTGAGGTGACTCGAATACCAAAAGTCAAGTGAGCTTTACAATATGTCTGACAGGTACATTTGGATGTACAGACAAGGTCCTGGAATGCACAGGTTGGGTTCCCTGGGGACGAAGGTAGGAATCATTACTTCATAGAATTGGAGTACAAAAATGGAACACTGGTGTCCATGGTTCTCCCTGACATCTCTCTGGCTTTTTAGTTGGGAATTTGATAATGCCATGGGGTCATTGGACTGGGTTTTAGGGGAGGACAGTTTGGCAAGTCTTGCAGGGTCACACACTCTCAGGTCCTGGAGATTCTGTCATGCAGATGTTTGTGCTGAGTGCCTGCTGAGCAGTAAATCTGTCCACCACTCAGGATCCCTTCAACTTTTATACATAATTTGGACATAAAAGGACATATTTAGGAATTTGTTAGTTATAAACCTATTAAAGGCATAATTGGCCCTGGAGTGCTAGTCTTGATTCTGTACAGGTTTCATCTGTCCTGCATTCAGCCAGAATATTACCCAGAGAGGGTTAGTGACCTTAGCAAGCACCTCTCAAAGGACTTTGACAGTGCTCAACCAGAAAACCTGATTGCTGACCAAGTCTCCTGAAAGCCAAACTGGTAGTTTTGTGTAACTTGCAATGATTCTGTCTACCTGGATACCCCAAGCTTAAACTCTGTGCCATTTTGATCAGGCTAGAAGGATTCTAGTTTTCCCCAGTGTTCCCTATTGACATCATCCATTTCTGTTCGTCTGCCAGGTAAAAGACTCCAGCCAGGTAAATTTCTTCTGCCTTACTGTTTTTTGGCAGTTTGATGGAAAGCTTTTAATTGCCGAGCATCTTCCTGCCCCTCCAATTACAGTGAGTTGCTGCAGCACTTTCCCAGAAGGCAGTTGTTTGCCACAAAAGAGATATGTGCTCAAGTATAACTACTGTGGCAAGTTTCGGATTTGGTGCTCTTGGAGATCTTCCCTTCTGAAAGGCAATTTGTGGGTCTGCCTGTGTCTTCGTTTGCAGGCAATGAGGTTTGTGACCTAGGCAGCATGCCTACAGCTTCCTAGAGACTGAATTTCTCTTGGGGTACTAGAAGATTTACTGGTGGCCACAGGGAGAAAGCTTCTTGGTTTAAGGAGCAGGAATGTTTTGGGAGCAGGTGATTTGGGGATTTTCTCAGCAGGCTCCAGCACTCTCTGTTCCTGGAGATTCATCACAGGCAGTTGCTTGTGGGGACTTCCTGTTAAACCTACTGAGAGGTGATTGTGTCCACTGCTCAGACTCCTAGAATTCTTGTGAATAATTCAGACCTAAAACGACTTATTTTTACATGAACAAGACAGGAACATATTGAAGTTAGCATCACTTTAGAAGCAGCTGTGGAAAGTGCCAGCCTAGATCTATCTATACTTGCTGCTACATCTGTGAGTCTTCAGTTGTCATTAGCCCAAGAGAAACTCAGTGACCAAACTCATTGAGATTGTTATAGCAAAAAACCTGGTTACTCTACAGATATTTCTGCTTCTATGTGGTGCTTGGCTTTCCTTAAATAACTCTTTTCAAATTGTTTTCTAGTTCAGGAAAAAACAAAAACAAAACAAGCAGAAAATTATTTCACCTCTTCAAAAAATGAATTGTAGTTTAACAGAGATGAGGGAGCATTTTCATATTTATGTGTTTATATATATGTATATGTTTATCTACATATGTAGATAGATACATTGATCAATAGATACATAGAGATAGATAAATGGATAGAGATATAGATCCTTGAGTGAGGAACAAAATTCATTTTTGAAATTTTTTAGAAAAAATGTCCAATGTCTTTTCCTTGGACTCATTTATATTTAATAGCTCCCAAATGCCAGCAAGGGCATAGGTGGCATGGAAATGTAGTATTATCTTTCCCTAAAGATAGTAAGGCAACATCATTTTCCTGTGACTTTCATATGCTTTTTATCCTGCAGAAAGGTGAAATTATGAAACTAGCTCCCACATGGGTGGATGGGCTGGAGAACATGATGATAAATGAAGAGGAATAATCTGAAAAAGAGAAATGGACCTAAGCCCTTCCAGGTGAGGTCTACTAAACAGGATCAGTATGCAAGGGAGGGGATGCACCTGTGAGGGGCAGGGATAGGAGAGAAGTGGGGAAAATGTAAGAGATCCACAGGTGTTCTGTAAGAGAGCAAATTATATCAAAGGTATATTGGTGTTAAGTTGGCTTTTTCAGTTTGTTTTTTCCTTCAGAGTTTGGTGGAGGGAAGGACCCTGGAAGAAGGGTGTCTCAGCATTCATGATCCTACACTGCCATCCAGTGGAATTGCTTTGCTGTTCCTGCCAGCACCTCCACATGCTTTTCTCAGCAGGTCTGGGAGTGGGTGAGGGATACTTGGGGCTTCTGGTTCAAGTTCAAACACTGAATCACTGAACCGCCAGTGAACAAGTGAAGGTTGCTTCAGCCACTGGCCAGTTCTGAGGTTAGCCAGGTTTTGGCTTCCTAGTATAAATTCACCTATTCGGGAATATGGGTTTTGTGATCATGCGGTGGCTATATTTGTTACAGTGGCAAGGAGCACTGCCCTGGATTCAACCAGGGTGCAGACATGTGGGCAACTTGCTCATCAAGATTAAGAATCTGCCCAATGCATCTGAAATGTGTTGATGGCACCTATCTGCAGGGTAGTGCCCCATGGTCACTCCAGTGTGTGAGTGCACAGTGTGGTAGTGCCCATGGGCAGTCCAGTGCCCATGGGACTCTGGACTCAGTTCATGAGCTTCAGGGTCTCCATAAATGCCACCTAGAGGTCAAAAATATATCAATCAGTTCTTTAGTTTCTTCTTCATACTGGCTAGCACACTCTCCCTCCCCTATTCTCTCCCTCCTTCCCTCATTCCTTCCATCCCTACTTCCATCATTCCTTCCTTCCTTCCTTAAATCCTTACATCTTTTTCATTCCCTCTCTTCCTTCCATGCTTAGATGCTGAGCCTGTTGTCTATGCTTTGTTTTCTTCCCCTGTGCCTTCTGTTTTTCCTGTCCTTTGGCTTCATTTGGATTCCCTTTACTCTTCTGCTGTCCTTCAGAAATTTTGCAGGCAGAGCTCTGTCTTGAATTTGGAAGCCGAGGTTCAGCAACACAATCAGGCCCCCTGCACAACCCCCTATTCTGTAGAATAACTGTATAGGTTATAGGTAGGCAGAACATTTTCTAGCCATGCCACAGCACAGCTTCACCTTCAACGAGGTGGGCAGTTTGCATGAGGGAAACAGGCATCCTAAATTGTCTGAGGAGTTACAATGGAATCATTCCTGGAGCTACACTCCATGATGTACACAGGACAAGGGGCACAAGTGAGGCAGAAAAGATATACTTGGAAATCAATGATTGACAATAGATGTTCAGGGTAATAGGTGGAATTGCTTACTGATGGTGAGACCTTAATGGTTCCAAGATGGGTCCAAAGAGATGGTTCACTTGTTCCCTCCATCCCATGCTCCTATCTCTATTCTGTGCTTATGTATACCTGTGTTGTTAAAGACAACTCAGTGTGTGTGAGTGTGTGTGTGTCTAAGAGAGACAGTCAGCGAAAGAGAGAGATAATGAAAGAGAGACAGAGACACAGAGAGAACGACATACCTTCTCCCTTTGCCTATCCTGACTTTGTACTTCTCCATGTTCTCAGATCTTAGGAGAAAAGAATATGAAGTATTAGATTTCTTTTGAGGTTTGCAACATGAAACAAAGAGAGGCAGCCCACACAAAGGGTGCTGTTAAGTGTGGTACTGGCATCCTGGCAAGAGACAGAGGAACTTGGGCCCTCTGTTGTATGTCTAGATGCCCTCACGTCTATGTACATAACACCAGAGCACCTTTTTGTTTCTACTGTAGATAGAGTTACATAAATCTGTACTTGGCAGCATGTATGGTAAAGAAACACCTAGGTGCAACAGGAACTATGTCTTTGGAGAAAGAAAGTACTGGCAAATATCTTGACTATCAGTGGCTGAGTAAGGTAAAGGGACCTTGTTTATAGACAATGACATCATAATGTTTTGGGGAAATATACAAAGATCCATTTTAAAGCCACAAACACAAACATGATTGGCTGGCATCCTTTGGGATCGACTAAGAGTGCTTTGTGATAATCCTCAGATGAGGGTTCTAGAAGACTAATGTTTCATCAGAGGCTGAGGTGACTCAACACAATTCATGTAAGTTTTACACTATGGCTGACAGGTACAATTGGATGTACAGACAAGGTCCTGGAATGTACAGATTGGGTTCTCTGGAGAAGAAGACCGAAGAGTTTGGGTGACAGTTGTGATTTTTATTCTGACTCTGGTCCATGGACAAGGAACTAGAGCCCTCAACATTGAAAGTATCTGTGTGTTTTCTATCCTCTATACAACCTGGCATCTCATTCTGCCAGGGATGAAGACATCACTGGCCCCAGGGCCTAGGTGAATAGGTTGTTGTACTTGTTGTTACAACTGCCTTCATTCTTCTTTGTCCTATGAACTTTTCCTGTCAGGAGCCTGGTGTGCATGCCTGGGGAGAAGAATCAGGTGGCCATGATTTAGAAGACTGGTTGTTGAATAGCTATACAATCTCTCCTTCCCCATGGGATTACTGAACAGACTATGAGTTACTATGGCACTGTCAAGATTCCAGGTATAGGTTATGCACATATGGGCCAGTTAGAATATTTCTGGAATGATCTGAGCCAGTTATATGTTGCCCAGGGTTAAGTTTCTGCCAAGAATGTATTTGTAGAGCTTCTTGTGACCATTGCTTTTAGTTTTCCTGCATGATCCTGAGGTCATGCCATGTTCTTGTGTTGGAATGGGAATGAGGAACCTGTGTGGTCTGTGACTCCCTTACATTATATACACAGTGAAGCTCCAAGGCCCATTTCTGGCCAGAAGAAGCCAAAATTGTGGTTAGCCATCTTGGGATGTATTGGCAAAGAAGAGGGGAGGGAGAGAACCTGAAAGATGGGTACTGTGGCATTTTGGGTTCAAAGGTGTCAGCAAGTGGCCTGTTTCTACTGTTCCCATCAACAATTCATCATGAATTCTCTCAAAAATCAGGGGTGGGGGGTAATGGACTGAAGAATACATTGGGAACTGTTGTTGTGAGTCTGAAGTGAAAGGAATAGTATTAATCCCAGCTTCCTTGGAGTCAGCAGCCTCAGAGCAGGTAAGTGTGCATCATGCATTCAATGCCTTCATAATCTACTTTCAAGAAAGTGAGACAGTCCAAGTGCCTGTGGGCAAAGCAAGTGTAATGGCTATTCCTGGTTGTCAATGTTGTTATATTAGGCATGAACTACAATCCAGAATTGGAGGGCTCATCTGTGATCTAGATCTTGAGGCTGGAAGACACATGTTTCTAACCTGGATCTTGGCATGGAGATCTTGAGTCATAGTGGCTATGAAAAGCTTAAGGCCAGACAAGGGAGTAAACGCCTTTAATCCCAAAAGATTAAGGCAAAGATATCTCTGAGTTCAAGGTCAGCCTGAGACAAAACACATGTGGTGGTATACACCTCTTATATGGCCCACTCCTGCTGGGGACCTAAATGAGGACATTGGAAGAAGGAAGATTCACTCTTCTCCACTTGCATTTACTTGCCAGCACATCTGTTGGAATCTACCTCTACAGAAGACCAGCTGAAACAACTAATCTAGTGGAACTGAGCAACTACTAGATTTACTACTACTACTACTACTACTACTACTACTACTACTACTATTATTATATAAATACATTTTAGCTGTCTTCAGACATAACAGAAGATGGCATCTGATCCCATTATAGATGGTTGTGAGCCATTTGGTTCCTGGGATTTGAACTCAGGACCTCAGAAAGAGCAATCAGTATTCTTAACCTCTGAGCCATCTCAGCAGCCCTAGGTTCTTAAACTTCCAATTCACAGCTGACCATTAGTCGGTTAGTTGGACTAAAGACTATTTGGCAAGACAGTAAATTCCCTAAATATACACAGAAATTCCAGACATTCTGTGACTCTAGAGAATCCTGACTACTACAGCAATATCCCTGGATTCATGTTTAGTTTTGTACTCTTGCTTCTGTATAGTCTTCTTTTCCTGGAATCAGATACAGCCTGTGAGATACTGACCTTTGTACACAGGATTGGGGATCTCCAGAAATGTCAACATTATACTTATTTCTTAGTCATATCTTGGTAGAGTAGGAGGGGGTTGTGCTCAGCCCAAGGTCTAGTTGCTTCAGAAGAATTCTTCAGAAGTATCGCTTTTTCTGACTCTTGTTTCTAGTTTTTCAATTCCCAATTTAGTTTTCCTGTATGGTCCTTAGGCCATGAGACCTTGTCATATCTTTGTGTTGGAGTGATGCGGAAGAATCTGCAGAGTCTATAACAGACAGTGTCCTTAAAATAAGGCTCCATAAGGCTCCATGGTCTATCTCTGGCTAGAGTTGTCTAAGATTGTTATAAGACACTTTGGAATCTACTAACACATTTTCTTCTTTTCTATCTCTCTCAATCTATGTATCTATCTCTGTATCTATGTATGTATCTATGTATGTATGTATGTATGTGTGTATATATATATATATCTTTATCAGAAAAAAGTAAAGGGAGAGGCACTCATAAAAGAGTCTCTTGGCTTTCTTGGTGTAATACTGCCATCAAGCAGAATTGCTTTCCTGTTCCTACTGACAACCAAGGGTGCTGTTCTTAGCAGGACTGAGACTATAGGAGTAGGGAATTATTGGCAACTCTGATCCAAAATGAGAAGAAAAGGTAAGTCCAGTGAGTCCAGTTCAGGAGACTGGCAAGAGCACCACCATTGCCACCCCATGAGACTCACCATGTCCCAGGGCAATTACCACAGATACATAGGAAATATAGTCTTAGATATCTTGTGGCAGCCATGTTTGTCAGTATGAGGAGAAGTTTTCTGCCCTGGAGGCAGCATGTGTGGAGCAGATATGTTAGCCACCTTCTTTTGAATTCATCACATATGACATCACACTCTCAAGTCATGGAAACTCAACATATAGTTTTAACAGGGTCCCTGGGTTGAACTTTGTTTTGTAAACTCTTGTCTATAGTTCCCATTTATGTCCTGGACTCAGGTTCTGCCTTGTGGGCTTCTGGTCTCTATTCACAGACCCGTATGGACAGTGGTGGTCAGAAATTCCACCAAGAGTACTTCCACCAAGTGTCTGTTAGTCCTTCATTCTTTCCTTTTTTCCACCCTCTGTTCATGTCTTCCCGTCTTTCTTTCTCTCCTTCCTACATACCTTGCCTCCCATTCTGGCATCCCTAGCCTGTTTTTCTCTGCTTTGTTTTTCCATGTTTCTCCTTTGTTTTCCAGCTTCTCTGTATTTTGACTTTCTTTCTCTTCCCTTTGTTCTTTGGCTGTCAGCAGGATTTCTGTGCGTAGAGCTCAGTGTCCAGTACCTATCAGCTAGCTGTTCACCAAGAAAGCCTGGTCCTTAGCACAATCCAAGGGCTGGGGACAGCACTGTAAGGGTGGGATGCAGGTGGGGCCTTCTTATTATGTGAGTCAACTGAGCATGAAAGCAAAAGGAGCACTGAGCAGTGTCCTTCCTTAGGACGATTCTGAGTCAAGTACAGAAAGTAGATGAGAGATAAGACCAGTGTCATGGGGGCTAGTTTCAAAACCAATGCCTAAAATTGCCAAAATCTACTAGCTGTAAAACGGACTTACTAGCAGGTCTCACCTCTTTGAGGTTATGCTTTCTTATGTCATTTTGGTAACCATGCCATAGAATAGCCAGGATCTAGATCAAGAAAGGTTCCCCCACATGTTATGGTTGCCTAAAGGGAATGTCTGGTCAGTCAGCTACTAGAGGACTGATGGGTAAAGAAAGGCCCATCTTTAGCAGGTAGTGAATGATGACTAAGCTTATTCTCAACTTGACAGTGAGCTGCTATACGTGTTTGTGTGTCAGTGGATATATTCTGAAGGTGTCTGCTGCAGAGGAAGGAAAGCCTTAGAAGGTCCAGAACTGTGCATGTCCAAGCATCTCACCTCTAGAAGGCATGGGAACCAGACCTAAGTTCAACAGAACTTTTTTTAAAATTAATTATTTATTTTTTCAACAGAACTTTTTAACTTCACATGATCTAAAGTAAATCAAATCATGGGCCCTTAAGTCAAACCTCTTAGAGACCAAGCCTTCAGCTACAGCCCTGCTGTGCATGTCAGCAGAGCTGGGATCGCAAAAGTGTGGTATCTGCTCTTGTTGATAGGTGGTTGTCTTTGTTTATGACATGGTAGCTGGGACCTTTGGCTGGAAGGTATGTGGTTAGGGTCTAGACACCAGTCCTTCCATCAATGGGAGGAGTGGTCCTTGATTCTCTGAAAGCTCTATGCCCCAGTGTAGGGGAATGCTAGAGTGGGTAGGCATCAGGCTGTGGGTGAGAGGGGGGTTTACCCTCATAAAAGCATGTGGAGGGGGGATGATACAGGGGTTTTCTTGATGGGAAACCAGGAAAAGGGATAATGTATGAAATGTAAGATTAATTTAAAAAATCAAAACAAGACAATCCATAGGTGTTTGGCCTCGGAGCAGTGAGAAGTCAGAACAGGCAAAAACTAAAGAGTTTAATCACCATCACCAAAAGTCCTCCTTCCTCCAGAGCTTTGTGGAGATGGAGAGTGCAAATGTACTGACAGGGCTGTCTTCAGAAGAAAGGGGAAGAGTTCTTTTTTTCTATGCATCATAGTCATTCTCAAGGATGAGGTGGTGGATCCTTGAGAAGTTAGTCTCCAACAATCCTTGGGTCACAGTGTTGATGATACTGTGTCCATGTTCCAACTAGAGTGCTTCAGGCTGAAGAAATGGTGCTGTATTTGTCCAGAGACTTTGACAAGTCTCTGACTAGAAATGTGTTTCTGTGGCTTCTCCTGGCACTTACATCTATGGATAGGATCCCAATTAAGTTTTGCTGTTTGGCCCTTATGCCTTGAAGCTGGGCTCTGATCTTGTGGGGGGAGCTTCTTAATACACAAAGACAGAGAACTTTATGTCTTCTAGATCTATGTCATTTAGTTTCTGCAAATATAAAGGGTCAAGTTACATCATATATTGGAGTCTGGCATTAAGTTGGCTTTTTCAATTTTTTTCCTTCAGAGACAGGCGGAGGGAGTGACCCTGGAAGAAGGGTGTCTCTGCATTCATGATACTACACTGCCATCCAGTGGAATTACTTTGCTGATCCTGCCAACACCTCCACATGCTTTTCTCAGCAGATCTGGGAATGAGTGAGTGATACTTGGAGATTCCATTTCAAACACTGAATCATTGAACAACCAGTGAACAAGTGAAGGTAGCTCCAACAAATAGGCTAGTCCTGAGGTTATCCAGGGTTTGGTTTTTTAGTCATAACTTTAGCTACTGAGGAATATGGGCTTTGTGATCTCACAGCAGCCATGTTTGGTACAGTGAAGAAGAATACTGCCCTGGATTCTTCAACATGGGGGCAGATATGTGGATAACTTGCCTATCAAGTTTAGGAATCTGACCAATTGCCTCTGAGCTGTATTTATGGCACCTACCTGCAGGTATCCCTCATTTCTTGGAATCAGCCAATGCCCATGGGACTCTGCACTCTGTTCATGATCTTCAGGGTCTCCAGAAATGCCACCTAGAAGTCAAAAATATATCAGTCCTTTAGTTTCTTCTTCATACTGTCTATCATACTCTCCTTCCCCCATTCCCTCCCTCCCTCATTCTTTCAGTCCCTCCTTCCTTCCTTTATTCCCTGTCTTTTTCATTCCTCCATTTTTCCATGCTTAGATGCTGAGCCTGTTGTCTATGCTTTGTTCCCCACCCCCCACCCGTGCCTTCTGTATTTCCTATCCTTTAGCATCCTTTGTAGTCCCTTTATTCTTCTGCTGTCCTTCAGGAGTTTTCCAGGCAGAGCTCTGTATTAAACCTAGAAACCAAGCCTTAGAAACACAATCAAGTCCCCCAATCAACAGCAGCACAATCCCCTGGTATGGAGAATAACTGTATAAGTGACATGTAGGCAAGACATTTTCTAGCCATACCACAACACAACTTCAAGTTCGGAGCAGGTGGGCAGTTGGTTTGAGGGAGACAGGCACCCCAACTTGTCTGAGGACTTACAATGTAATCATTCCTGAAGCTAGACTCTATGATGCACAGGGGACAACATGTACACGGGAGGAAGTAGAAAGATATAGTTGAATATCAATGATAAACAATGAATGAATGGGAGATTAGGTAGAATCAATTACTGATGATGAGATCATAATGGTCGTATTATGGGCCCAAAGAGAAAGTTTGTAGCCTCAGCTAGGGCATGGAAGGCAGGGAGCCCCTGGACGGCAATGAGGATTCAACCTGGATCCTTGAGAGCCTTAAGTTTTAGCAGAGGAGAAGAGAACCACCATTCCCAAACTCACCCAAGATGTGGTAATAGGCCAGAGAATCCACTTGGATGCAAAGCCAGGGTCATAGCCTGCATAAGTTGAGATCTTTAGTCAAGAAGACCAAAGTGTGCAGTTGGCAGCTTTCCTCCCCTTCTATTCTGCCCCCAACAGTGCCTTAAGTATCCAAAGAAATTTCCTGAGTACTTTTTTTGTCTTCTGTGCAACTTGGAACCTTCCTCTGTCAGGTAAAAATCTTTTCGTGATCCTAGGCTCTGTGTGAATAGATGACTAAGCTTCTCTTGAGCCAACTGCACATCTTTCTTTCTGTCCTATGACTCTCCCTGTCAGGAGACTCCTTTGTGAATGTGGGGAGGAGAGGTCAGCTAGCCTTGAACCTGATGCTCATTGAATCACAGTCATGGTGTATCTGCACAACTATGGAAGGCTTGTGCACATATTGATCACCCTTGACCCTAGAGTCATAAGGCTTCTATGCACATATGCTAGTTAGTGACTTCCTCCTGGACTATGGGAAATTGGAGTGTATTCACTCTGAGTCCAGTTTCTCCCTAGAGTTTTTTTTCTGTGGCTTCTAGCAACTCTTGCATCCAGGGGTGGATTTTCCAATTTAGTTTTCCTATATGATATCTATACCTGTGCAAAACCCTGCTCCTGTGGTAGAATTACTAAATGTAGTTGGACTGAGAACCTGGGTTTGATACACACACACACACACACACACACACACAGGAACACAGGTGAACATAAGCACATAATATAAGTAATAATAATAAACTATGGAATCCACTCAGAACGAATCCTAGTCACATTGTCCTGCAGAAAAATCCAGGATTGAGCTCAGCCACATTGTATAGCCTTGTGGCTAATAGTTGGAATGTTTTTTCCTCAGAGTAGGGTGAAGGAGAGACCATGGGATAAGTGTGCCTTGGTGAACATAGAGCAATACTGCCATCAAGTGGAATTGTTTTCCTATTTCTAAAGATTCCTCAGTTTGCTGTTTCAGCAGGTTTGGGGATATAAAAATGTGGATACTGGCGATTCTGGTCTCAACACTGAAAAGAATCTCTATCTAGCCTCTCAGTACTGTGGTACTTCTGGGTCTAGGTTACCTGTTGGGGCACTCTCTTGACATTCCCTGAGGCATGCTATGTCCCAGGGCTAAAACTATAGCTACACAGGAAATACAAGCTTAGATTTCCTGTATCAGCCATATTTCTCAAAGTGATAAGGAGTTCTTTGACCAGGAGTCAGCTGCCTTGAAGGACTTATGGAAAACTGACTATTGCCTCCTTCATATCCTCCTCCCACCATCAAGAAGCAGGGACAGCCCAGGAAACTATGTGCACGACAGGGTCCCTGGATGCATGATTACTTTTTGAACCCTCATCTATTCCTAGTCCCCATCTCCTGTAATCAGACAGTGTCTTTGAATTTCAGAGCTCTCTTCATGGGTTTGGGGATCCCCACAAATTTCACATACTTTCACATAAAATACTTTACATATCTGTCGATCCTTCCTTCTCATTTTCATCCCTTATTCCACCCTTCTTCCATCTCCTTCTGCACCATTGGGCTTTTTCACTTGTTCCCTCCATCCCATTCACCTATCTACATTCTGTGCTTATAGTGTACATGTGTTATTCAAGACAAGTCAGTCTGTGTGTGTGTGTGTGTGTGTGTGTGTGTGTGTGTGTTTATAAGAGAAAGAGAAAGGGACAGGGAAAGATAAAGAGAGAGACAGAGACACAGAAAGAACGACCTACCTTCTCTCTTTGCCCATCCCGAATTTGTCCTTCTCCATGTGTTCAGATCCTTAGGAGAAAAGAAGAAGAAGTATTAGATTTCTTTTAAGGTTTGCAACATGAAACAAAGAGGGACAGCCAACAGAAAGGGTGCTGTCGTGATAGGTGTGGTACTGGCATCCTGGCAAGAGACAGAGGAACTGTGTCCTCTGTTGCCCTAGAGTCTATGTATATAACACCAGAGCACCTTTTTGTTTCTACAGTAGATAGTTATATATATCTGTACATGGCAGGGTGTACATGGTAAAGAAAGAACCAGGTGCAAGAGGGACAGTGTCTGTGGAGAAAGAATATACTGGCAAATATCTTGACTGTCAGTGGCTGAGTAAAGTAAAGAGAGCTTGTTTATGAACAATGAGATCATTATGTTGTTGGGGAATTTACAAAAAGAGATGTTTTAAAACCACAACCATGCACGTGATTGGCTGGTAGTCTCTGGGATGGGTCAACAGTTTGTTGACATAGTCCATGAGGGATCTTGGAGCCTAAGGTTTCATCAGAGGCTGACGTGACACATCACAAAACTTGTGTGAACTTTACACTATAGGTGACAGGTACAATTGGATATACAGACAAGGTCTTGGGATGCACAGGTTGGGTTCCCTGGACAAGAAGGAAGGAATCATTTCATTATAGCCAGGATATATGCAAGGGAACACTGATATTCATGGTTCTCCCTAACATCTCTCTGGTTTTCTGCTTGGGTTATTTTGAAGTTTGTCATTTGGCCATAGGATCTGATTTGAGGGGAAAAGAATATGTCTATTTTGGAGTGTTTCAGTGTTCCACAATCTCAGATCCTGGAGACTCAGTCATGCAGATGTTTGTTCTCAGTGCCTGCTGAATCTACTGAGCAGCAATTCTGCTCATCTCACAGCCTTCTGAAAGCCTTGGCAAAGATTAGGATCCAAAACCAATTATTTTTGAAATTGATGAAATCAGACATGGTGGTGCTTGTTGTAAGTGGTTGCCTGGTTTCAATACATTCTATTTTATCTGTTGTGCCTTCAGGAAGAATTCCCCCCACTTCAGCGAACCAAGGGAGGCAAGTTTCCAAACAGTTTGCTCTATCTCCCTTAGGAAAAAACATCCTTATTGCCCAAGCCATTTAAAAAAGGCACTATGCTTCTCTTACATTTGAAGTTGAATTTTTGAGTACCTGACTATCCCAAGCTTAACCTCCATGCCTCTTCTAGGATCCAAGATATCCTAAGGTGGTTCACACCTTTTCATATGTGGGGAAGAGACCACTGCAAAAATGGCTTTCATCATCTGCATTTCCCACCTGCTTTCAGCTTGCAATGATGCCCCAGACAGCAGAAAATTGAACACTGGGCGAGGAAACAGAAATGATTACAATTTACACTCAGGTCTTTCAGGCTCACTACTGGGCATGGGTAGCATCAGCAGTGTGAAAGCCCCTTCTAGGCATCTGCTCCTTTTAGAATTCTAAGCAACCATAACTTTCAGCCCTTCAAAAGCTTCCTGGTAAGGTTCTCCGGGTATTTTCTTCTTAACTATTCTGCAAGCATGAGACTGTGAGTCCAGTTCCAGGGCATCTCCAGTCTGCAAGTCTACCTACTAACTGCTACTAAGGTTTACCAGAGAAAACTCTCCTTACAAAAAGCATAGATACAGCAGCATGGCTATGGCTGCAAAAAAGCACCAGATTCAGTAAGCTCTTAAGTAATCTACCCCAAAAAGGGACTTATGGGTGAGCCAGTGTCTTGGGTGAGCAGCGCTGAGGTTTAGAGGCACTGATGTTTATGATTTGGATAATGTAGGTAGAGCATCCTGGACAGTGGATTTCCACTTGGGGTTACTTGAAGAGTTGATCCATAAATAGAGGACCTAGTTTTAGGGGAGGGGAGGGTGGCAACCACAGGGTCGCTCAATCTCAGGTCCTGGAGATTCAGCCATGCAGGTGTTCCTGCTCAGTGTCCTCTGAATCTGCTGCCCACTGCTCAGTTCCTAGAATTTTACAAATAATTCAGACCTAAAATGAAATATCATGGAATTTGTTAGATACAAAGCTATTGGTGGAAAATTCAGCCCTGAACTGCTAGTGTTGATTCTGTACAATCTGTTTCATTTGTCCTGTATTCAGGAGGAATACCCAGAGAGAGTCAGTGACCACAGCAAGCACCTCTCAGAGGACTTTGACAGTGCTCAGCCAGAAAACCCAATTGCTGACCAAGCCTCCTGAAAGCCAAACTGGTAGTTTTGTGCAACGTGCAAAATGGTTGTCCATCTGGATACCCCAAGCTTAAACTCTGTCTTTTTCAGCAGGCTGAAAAGACTCGAGTTTACCCTGGCATTTTCTGATTAGGAAAACCACCACAAATGAATTTGCTTCTACCATTTCACTTTCTCTGCCAGGTAAGGCTCTCAAGCCATTTTCTTCCCTTCTTTTCCTTTCCCCTGCAGCTTGTTGCAATGGTTTGATTTGCAGGTCATCTTAGTGCCCCTTGGATGCCACTAGTTGCTGCAGCACTTGCCCAGGAGTCAGTTCTTTGCTGGGAAAGGGATGAAGGAGGCTGCAATATGGCTGCTGCAGTGCCTTTACTGAACTTCCCTTCTAAAAGAAACTCCATGGGTCCACCAGGGTCTTCATTTGCAGGCACTGTGGTTTGAGGTTTGTGACCTAGACAGCATGGCTAGAACTTCCTAGAGACTGGATTTCCACTTGGGGTACTAGAAGATTTGCTGGTGGCCACAGGGAGAAAGCCTCTTGGTTTGAGGAGCAGGAATATTTTGGGAACAGGCTATTTGGGGAGTGTCTCAGTAGCCTGCAGAGCTCTCTGGTCCTGGAGATTCATCACAGTCAGTTGTTTGTGGGTAGTTCCTGCTAAACCTACTGAGGGGTGATTGTGTACAAGAAGCTTAGTGACCAAGCTCATTTAGATAGTTATACCTGAAAACCTGATTGCCCAGATACTCCGGTTCTATAGGTAGTTTTGAATTCCTTAATTAACTCTTTTCAAATAGGTTTCTAGTTCAGGAAAAACAAAGAACAAAACAAGAAGAAAATTATTTCACCTCTTCATAAAAATGAATTGTAATTTAACAAAGATGAGGAGCATTGTCATATATGTATGTATGTATCTGTATTTAGATAGACAGACAGACAGACAGAGAGACAGATATAGGTCCTAAAGTGAGGAGGAACATTCACTTACAAAACTTTTTTAGAAAAAATGTCTGATGTATGTTTCCTGGACCTGTTTGTATTTAATGGTTCAGCATTGGTGATATTGGAAATACATTTGTATTTGGAATGTTTATTTTCTTTCCCTAAAGATAATAAGACTACATTCACTTTCCTGCAACTTTCATATGTTCTTAGCCTGCAGAAAGGTGAAATTATGAAACTGGCTTCCACATGGGTGGATGGGCTGGAGAGCATGATTATAAGTGAGGAGGAACAATCTGAAAAAGAGAAATGGACCTAAGTCCTTCCAGGTGAGGAAACAGGATCAGTGTGCAAGGGAGGGGATGCACCTGTGAGGGGCAGGGATAGGAGAGAACAGGAGAGGCTTCCTGCCTGATCTAAGTGGGTGAGGAAAGAGTAAATGTAAGTGACCCACAGGCATTGTAAAAGAAGCAATTGTGAAGTTTTATCTAAGATATTTTGGAGTGTAGTCTTTTGTTTCAAGAGAATTAAATTGTTGAGTACACATGATAATGGATGATACTCAAGCTTCATTCCCATCTGTTATTTTATCTGATACTATTATTCAATTTTGATATTGCATAGGGTGTGCCAACAACCATTTTATAACCAAATTGTGACATTGTTTGGATGACCCTTTCAATGGTGAAACTCACTAAAAAATTAAAAGTTACAATAGTAACTGGCAGTTTAACAACACCAAAGTTTTTTAAGACAATGGCTTTTCCACTTTTATGGTTATAAATAAGTTCTAAATTGAACTTGGCACCACACTGAAGGAATTCTAACTTCATACTGTTGGGGAAGGTTACCAAGATAGCTTCAGAGTAGACTAACTTTACACTAACTTTACACAGCACAATAAAAAAAAAAAAAAGACACCTTTATTCAGCATCATGATCAGACTATTACATCTAGCAATCAACAGCATGGGTGGAAAAGGTCTACAGTAAAACTTTTTGTTGGAATGCTTTATACTTTCCACAGAACAGAAACTAAAATAACCTGTTATACAATTAGTGATAAATACAGTCCTGGAGTTTTTGCCCACACACATGAGTACTGTTTAAACCATGTATTCTTTGTAGCAGCTAGGCCACTGTGCTTGGCTGAATTCACAAATCTGCTATAACCTATAGCTTCCCTGTCACTTCTCTGGTTCTCCTCTCCTGCTAAGCCTTGATTCCTGGCTGTAATTAGAACCTCTGGCCACTGCCATAGCTACTGCTGCTGCTGGAACCTCCACAGCCACCTCGGTTTCATGGTTTAGCAGAGTACTGGCCTCCACCACCATAAGGGCCAGAGCTCCTGCCTCCAAATTTTCCTTGCTCCATCAGTCCAAAATGTAAAGACTGTTGTAAGTGCCAAGGTCATTGTAGCTTCCACCACCTCCAAAATTGCTTCCATCATTGCCAAATCCATTATAGCTATCCCCACTGCCACCATGTCCATCACCAACCACGGCTACCACCAAAGCCACCATGACCACTGAAGTTCCCTCCTCGAACTAAATTGACCTTGCCTCCAAAACCACCTCCTCGACCACCAGCAATGTTTCCAGATCCACTGTGACCTCTCTGGCTGGATGAAGCACTAGCCATCTCTTGCTTCGATAGGGCCTTTCTTACTTCACAGTTGTGGCCATTCACAGTATGGTATTTCTGAGCCATGGTCATCAAAGGTAACAAAAGCAAAGCCCCTCTTTTTTCTACTGCCCATGTCAGTCATAATTTCTATCACTTCAAATTTCCCATACTGCTCAAAATAATCTCATAGGTGATTTTCTTCAGTGTCTACTTTAACACGACCAACAAAGATTTTTTTTTTACAGTTAAGTGGGCACCTGGTCTCTAACAATCTTCTCTTAACACAGTTCTGTAAGGTTCCACAACTCTTCCATTCACCTTGTGTGGTCTTACATTCATGGCAGCATTCACTTCCTCCACAGTGGTGTATGTGACAAACCCAAAGCCCCTAGATCTCTTGGTAAAGTTTGGATCTGCCATGACAGGACAGTCAGTTAGTGTTCCCGGTTGCTCAAAATGGCTCCTCAGACTCTCCTCAGTTATTTCAAAGCTCAACCCTCTGATGAAAAGTTTCCACAGCTGTTATGGCTCCTTGGAGACTCAGACTTAACAGCAGGGTTATGACAGCCTTTGGAGATGCTTCCTCTACAGCTTCAAAGATCAGAAAGGAATAAGAAAATGAATGTGCCTCTGGAAGTGTGGTCTTAAGTTGATCTTTTTCAGTCCTTTTTCCCAGGAAATTTTTACATTTGTTGCCACAAACAGGAGCCTTTGGTGGTCTGAAGTCTTCTAAAGGTCACAACTTTCCATACTTACTTGTGGCCTCCTTCAATTCACCTCTTGTACACTAAGTCATTGTTCCTTGTTATAGCATTGACTGCCCTGGTTCCAGGTCCCTGCTGTGTGAACTGATTTCTAAATTTAAGGATATTGATATTTTCCTCAAGCATCTTGGTCATTTCTAATTTTACAGAGGTGCCCAACTGCTGTCTCTGTCAATCTTGAGCTCTATCAGGGTCTCATTATCTCTCAAAGGATCAATCAGTACTAAAACCCCAGTGCCTGTGATGAAGTTAGACTCGATATTTAAGTTCTTCAAAGTTTTGTTCACTTTCAACATATCTGCAAAAGCAACAGTCATTGCTCCTGATGGCTGCGAGATTGAAATGTTTCACATGTGTCTTGGCTTCCAAAGTCTTTTAGAGTTTGAATTGGGATACTTTTTATATTATACAAATTAACTTCAACAAGATGAGCATCATTTTCCCTAATTCTCTTTAAACTCTCTTCAGCATTGCTTGGCTTTGGTGGCTCATCAAACACTGGAAAAATTGTTTCTCCCTTACGCACATTGGAAAATGTTCTTGGTTGACACCATTGCTATTTCACAGCACATCACAGAACTGTGTATCTGTAATCAGATTGTGCATCCCAAGAATAGCTGCAAGGTCACACAGTACTGTGTCTGAAGCACTCATCGAAGCTTCTTCTAACTCTGGATCAAGGGATATAGTTCCTTCTGTAAAAGTCTGCACTAGCTTCTGTTTGGTGATAAAAAATTTTCCCTTTCTGCTCTCGAGTGTAGGGTACATAGTCTTCCTGACTTTATGTTCCAAATCTTCCTTCTGCTTTGGTTTGAATCACTCTTTCCTGTGCCCACACTCAGAGGTGCCTCAAGAGTTCAGGAGGTTGCTGAATCCTCCTGCCAGCTGCCACTAAACCCAGCCAAGCTGTCTGTATTGCTGGTTCCACCTTGTTGCTGCCTGCAGCAACAGGTGAACCAGAGACCTGAAAGAGAATCCTGGGGATATATGGGGGCGGTGAAACAGAACTGAGTCAGGAGGAGCCTCGCTGATCATGACCAAAACATTAATAATTAATAGTCAATATTAGCTTAGGAAGAACCCTCCTCCCAGGCTTCGGGGTGAAGTCCCGAGAGCTGGCTGGCTCCAATCTAAGCAGGTCATCTGCTAAGATCCTGAGTACTTGGGGCTTGGGGGAGGGGGTGGCTGTATTGTTCTCTAAAACAAAGGCCAGGAATTCCACAGGCTAAAAGCAGGGGCTGGTGGCCAGGAATGTCAGAGCCTGAAGAGCCCAGCTAAATGCTGGAGGGGGAAGGGACACCCCCTGACTCTTGGTTTTTTTCCTGTATTCTTATCTATCTATCATCTACCTACCTACCTACCTACCTACCTACCTACCTACCTACCTATTTATCCATCTATCCATCCATTTTACATTCGGATTGCTTCCCCGTCCCGGTCTCACCTCATAGAATTTCTCCCCCATTCACTCCCCTTATCCTCTGACAGGGTGGGGATATCCTCCCACCCTGTAGAATCAAGTGGAAACATTTTCTTAAATGAGGTTCCCTCCTCTCAAATAACTCTAGCTTGTGTAAGGTTCGCATAAAACTCTCCAGTACAGACACCATCTTTTGGTTCTATCTGACAACTACAAAACTAAGATAGGTTGACTTGGCTAATGAAACTAAGATTGCTCCACACCCCCACATCCCATCAGTACAGTTATTTCACATATCCTCCGTTTTTGCTGAGGACTGGTTTTCATGTGTAATCCTTTGCTTATGTATACAGGACACTGAATGCTACCTGCAGAAAAAGTACAATGGGAAGGAAAATCTAAAAGTTCAAACAGAAATGGCAGAGATCAAGGAGACATAGGAAGCACAGACATCAGACTAAGGATGTAAGCATGGAAGAAAGGAACGGAGCAAGGATAAACACAGGGAGGATGAAGAAAAGAAGGAAGGAAGGAAAGAGACTGGCATATATATGTGTTTGTGGTGAAAATTTTGAGGACTTCCAAGCCCATGAAAAAATAGAAGAAGCCCTAAGGCAATGTCTGGTTCCAGGAAAGAGTGGAACCAAGTGAGGACTCAATAATTTAATCATGCAGCCAGGGACTCTCATGAGTCTACAGGAAATTGAGCTCTCTTGTCTCTTAACAATAGGAGGATACGAAAGATTTAGAATTATGTTGCCTACACATCTGTTCCTAGGCTGCTGTTGAAGCACCAGCAGAGAACTCATGCACACAATGATATAAACATGGCTGCCACAGAACATCCAGTCTATACTTGTGTAGCTCTTTTTTTTTATTCGATATAATTTATTTACATTTCAAATGATTTCCCCTTTTCTAGCCTCCCCACTCCCCGAAAGTCCCATAAGCCCCCTTCTCTTCCCCTGTCCTCCCACCCACCCCTTCCCACTTCCCCGTTCTGGTTTTGCTGAGTACTGTTTCACTGAGTCTTTCCAGAACCAGGGGCCACTCCTCCTTTCTTCTTGTACCTCATTTGATGTGTGGATTATGTTTTGGGTATTCCAGTTTTCTAGGTTAATATCCACTTAATAGTGAGTGCATACCATGATTCACCTTTTGAGTCTGGGTTACCTCACTTAGTATGATATTCTCTAGCTCCATCCATTTGCCTAAGAATTTCATGAATTCATTGTTTCTAATGGCTGAATAGTACTCCATTGTGTAGATATACCACATTTTTTGCATCCACTCTTCTGTTGAGGGATACCTGGGTTCTTTCCAGCATCTGGCAATTATAAATAGGGCTGCTATGAACATAGTAGAACATGTATCCTTATTACATGGTGGGGAGTCTTCTGGGTATATGCCCAGGAGTGGTATAGCAGGATCTTCTGGAAGTGAGGTGCCCAGTTTTCGGAGGAACCGCCAGACTGATTTCCACAGTGGTTGTACCAATTTGCAACCCCACCAGCAGTGGAGGAGTGTTCCTCTTTCTCCACACCCTCTCCAACACCTGCTGTCTCCTGAATTTTTAATCTTAGCCATTCTGACTGGTGTAAGATGAAATGGCCACTTGATCCTCGACAAAGAGGCTGAAAACCTCCAATGGAAAAAAGATAGCCTTTTCAACAAATGGTGCTGGTTCAACTGGAGGTCAGCATGCAGAAGAATGCGAATTGATCCATCCTTGTCTCCTTGTACTAAGCTCAAATCCAAATGGATCAAGGACCTCCACATAAAGCCAGACACTCTGAAGCTAATAGAAAAGAAACTGGGGAAGACCCTTGAGGACATCGGTACAGGGAGAAAGTTTCTGAACAGAACACCAATAGCGTATGCTCTAAGAGCAAGAATTGACAAATGGGACCTCATAAAATTACAAAGTTTCTGTAAGGCAAAGGACACCATCAAGAGGACAAATCGGCAACCAAAAAATTGGGAAAAGATCTTCACCAATCCTACATCAGATAGAGGGCTAATATCCAATATATATAAAGAACTCAAGAAGTTAGACTCCAGAAAACCAAACAACCCTATTAAAAAATGGGGTACAGAGTTAAACAAAGAATTCTCACCTGAAGAACTTCGGATGGCGGAGAAGCATCTTAAAAAATGCTCAACTTCATTAGTCATTAGGGAAATGCAAATCAAAACAACCCTAAGATTTCATCTTACACCAGTCAGAATGTGTAGCTCTTGTTAGAAGCTCGTCCATCAATTAGGCTGGACTCAGTGGAGTCCCCTTCATTTCAGTCTATGGACCAGTGTCCACTTGCATGCCTCCCTCCATCCCAGCAGCACTGCTGGGAATCAGCACACTGAGGTGTCAGAAAGAAAAGGAAAGCAATTCTACTCGATAGCAGTACTGATCCAAGCCAGGGCTTTCCCCCCAACCCTTCTCAGAGGGAAAAAGGTACAATTTCCACCAGAATCCAAAATGTCTGAATTCAATTTTGGCTTTCTGGCCATAAAACCCTTTAAATCTTCCTGCACGGATATCTTGGAGGCCACAGAACCCACAGGTTCCTCAATGCCACTCCATCACAAGAATATGATATTCTTCCAAGGCTTAAGGACCACATAGGGAAACAAAATTCAGGACATCAAGAGAAGCAAATATCAGAAGAAACCATAGAAAGAAAACCTTGAGAAGAATGTGGATCCTCTGTTGAGTACAAACCACAATTGTCCTGCTAGAAATACTCTGGCTCATATGAGCAAGACGCTCAAGTGGAATCTTGACAGGAAGTGTCATGGACACCTAAAGTGTCTAGTCCCGCCATGGGTAGGCAGGCAATTTATAGGCATCCCACAACCAAGCTCCTAGCTCAGGGCAACCTGACACCCCTGAAACATCTCCCTGGTACAACTCAATATACACCACGCTCCTAAAAAGAAAAGTTCATAGGACAAAGAAGTAGGAAGGCAGTAATCAATACCACCTATTACCTCACATTCATCGCCTTCGGAGTAACCCCTTTTTCCAACCACCCTTATGCTGTTGCCCTCTGTGCATCATGGAGTCTAGCTCCAGTAATGGTTGAATTGTAAGTTCTCAGACAATTTGGGGTGTCTGTCTTCCTCATGGCAACTGCCCACCTCTTGAAGTTGAAGCTGTGCTGTGGCATGGCTAGAAAATGTCCCACCTATATCTCACCTGTACAGTTATTGTCCAGAACAGGGGGTTGTGCAGGGGACCTGATTGTGTTGCTGAACCTTGGCTTCCAGGTTCAAGACAGAGCTCTGCCTGTAAAACTCCTAGAGGTCAGCAGAAGACTAAAGTGAATAGAAAGGAAGCCAAAGGACAAGAAATACAGAAGGCAAAGGGGAAGAAAAGAAAGCACAGACAACAGGTTCAGCATCTAAGCATGGAAGATAGGGGGAATGAAAAAGACATAGGAATAAAGGAAAGAAGGAGAGATGGAAGGAATAAGGGAGGGAGGGAGGGAATGGAGGAAGGAGAGAGGGGTAGATAGTATGAAGAAGAAACTAAAGGACTGATATATTTTTGACCTCTAGGTGGCATTTCTGGAGACCCTGAAGCTCATGAACAGAGTCCAGAGTCCCATGGGCATGGGCTGTTTCCAAGAAATGAGGGATATGTGCAGGTAGGTGACATAAATCAGGTCAGAGGCAATTGGGTAGATTCTTAATCTTGATGACCAAGTTACTGATATATCTGCACCCCAGTTGATGAATCCAGGGCAGTGTTCCTTGTTACTGTACCAAATATGGTGCTGCGAGATCACAAAGTTCATATTCCTGAGTAGAGTCACTCCCTAGAACCAACTCTGAAGGAAAAAACAAACTGAAAAAGGCCAACTTAACACCAATGTACCTTTGATATAATTTGCTATCTTTCAGAACACCAGTGGATCTCTTGCATTTCCTCACCCACTTACATCAGGCAGGAAGCCTCTCCTGTTCTCTCCTAACCCTGCCCCTCACAGGTGCATCCCCTCCCTTGCACACTGATCCTATTTAGTAGACCTCACCTGGAAGGGCTTAGGTCCATTTCTCTTTTTGATATTATTCCTCCTCATTTATCATCATGTTCTCCAGCCCATCAACCCATGTGGGAGCCAGTTTCATAATTTCGCCTTTCTGAAGGCTAAAAACAGTATGAAAATCGCAGGAAAATGGATTTAGTCTTATTAGTAGTTCTTTAGGGAAAGAAAATAAACATTCCAGATACAAATGTATTTCCATATCCCAATGCCGATGCAGGCATTTGGGAACCATTAAATATAAACAAGTTCAGGGAAAATCAAATAGACATTTTTTCTAAAAAAAAAGTTTTGTAAATAAATTTTGTTCCTCCCTCTAGGATCTCTATCTCTATCTAGCTATCTATCTATCTATCCATCTATCTATCTACATATATAGATAAATATAGATATACATATACATATATAACACATAAATATGAAAATGCTCCCTCATCTCCTTTAAATTACAATTCACTTTTTTGAAGAGGTGAAATAAGTTTCTGCTTGTTTTGTTTTTGGTTTTTCCTGAACTAGAAACGAGTTTGAGACAAGTTATTTAAGGAAAGCAAAACACTACATAGAAGCAGAAATATCTGGGTAGTGATTAGGTTTTGTGGTGTAACAATCTCAATGAGCTTGGTCACTGAGTTACTCTTGGGCTTATTACAACTGAGCATAGACAGATGAAGTAGAAAGTACAGATAAAGGCTGGTGCTCCCCTGTCACTGACCCTTTCCATTGGATGTGGTAGACCTGCTCCACATTTGGCATGGAGAAGGCCCCACTTCCTGAAACTCTCTAGAGAACTGACAGGAGCAGGGCATTAGGTAAGAATCACAGCCTACCCCTTAGATGCCCGGAGCCACTCTGCTCTGGGACTCACTACACAGCAACCTCCAGATCACCACTCCCCTTCTGCTGCTTTTACCCCTCCCTCCTCCCTGTCACCGCCCCTTTCTGTCAGATGTGGTAGACCTGCACTCCATCTGGCACAGAGTGTGCCCTACTTTCTGATAATCTCCAGAGAACCTACAGGAGCAGGGCATTGGAGAACTGACAGGACCAAGGCATTTGAACAGGCAGAAGCAGGGCATGGGAGAACCAGCATCAACAGAGCATCCGAGATCCATTAGCCGCAGATGATTTGAGAACTAGCAGCCTGCAGGGTATTCTACTCTTGCCAAGTCTGCCAGAGGGGAGACACCATCACCTGATACTTCCTGGAGAATCAGCTGTTTGCAAGGCATTGGACAGAAAGAGAATCCCAGGAGTACAGAAACACAGGCCTGCAGGACAGAGAAGATAGAGACAGTAAGCCAAGCTAACACCAAAGATAACAAGATAGCCAAAGGCAAAGGCAAGATCATTACCAACAGAAACCAAGGCAACATGGCACAATCAGAACCCAGTTCTACCACAACAGCAAATCCTCCATACTCTATCACATCAGAAAAGCAAGAACTAGATTTAAAATCACATCTCATGTCACTGATGGAGGACTTCAAGAAGGACATAAATAACTCCCTTAAAGAAATACAGGAGAACATGGTTCAACAGGTAGAAGCACAAAAATCCCTTAAAGAAATACAGGAGAATATGGATAAAAAGGTAGAGGCCCTTAAAGAGCAAACACAAAAATCTCTTAAAGAAATACAGGAGAACATGGTTCTACTGGTAGAGGCCCTTAAAGAGGCAAAACAAAAATCCCATAGGAAATAAGGGGAGAACACGGGTCAACATGCAGAAGCCCTTAAGAGGAATCACAAAAATCCCTAAAAGAAACACAGGAGAGCATGGGTGAATAAGTTGAAGCCCTTAAAGAGGAAACACAAAAATTTCTTAAAGAATTTCAGGAAGAAACAAACAAACAAACAAGTGAAGGAACTGAACAAAACTATCCAAGATATAAAACTGGAAATAGAATCAATAAAGAAATCATAAATTGAGACATCTCTGAAGATAGAAAATCTTGGAAAGAATTCAGGAGGCATAGATGCAAGCATCAACAACAGAATACAAGAGATAGAAGAAAGAATCTCAGATGCTGAAGATTCCATAGAAAACACTGACTCAACAGTCAAAGAAAATGCAAAATGCAAAAAGCTTGTAACCCAAAACATCCAGGAAATCCAGGACACAATAAGACCGAACCTAAGGATTATAGGTATAGAAGAATGCTAGTATTTACATCTTAAAGGGCCAGTAAATATCTTCAAGAAATTATAGAAGAAAACTTCCTTAACCTAAAGAAAGAGATGCCCATGAACATACAAGAAGCCTACAGAACTCCAAACAGATTGGACCAGAGCAGAAATTCCTCCCTTCCCATAATAATCAAAACACCAAATGCACTAATCAAAGAAAGAAAACTAAAACCAGTGAGAGAAAAAGGTCAAGTAACACATAAAGGCAGACCTATCAGAATTACACCAGCCTTCTCACCAGAGACTATGAAAGCCAAAAGAGTCTGGGCAGATGTCATACAGACCCCAAGAGAAGATAAATGTCAGCCAAGACTACTATACCCAGCAAAACTTTCAATTACCATAGATGGAGAAACAAAGATATTCCATTGCAAAAGCAAGTTTACACAATATCATTCCACAAATCCAGCTCTGCAAAAGATAATGGGTAGAAAATAGCAACACAAGGCAGCAAACCATACCGTAGAAAAATCAAAAAGTTAATCTTTCAACAATGGAAGGTAGCTATACAACCAGAATTTCATGTTTAACTAAGAAGATAACAGTAAGCAACAATCACTCTTCCTTAATATCTCTTAATATCAATGGTCTCAATTCCCCTATAAAAAGACAGACTAACAGCCTGGATACATAAACAGGACCCAACGTTTTAGCTGCATACAAGAAACCAACCTCAGTGACAAAGATAATCACTATTTAAGAGTCAAAGTTTGGAAAACAATTTTCCAAGCAAATGGTCCCGAGAAACAAGCTGGAGTGGCCATTCTTATAACAGATAAAATTGACTTTCAACCAAAAGTTTTCAAAAAAGTTAAGGAGGGACACTTCATACTGGTCAAAGGAAAAGGCTACCAAGATGAACTCTCAATTCTGTACATCTATGGTCTGAATGCAAGGGTACCCACATTCATAAAAGAAACTTTAATAAAGCTCAAAGCACACATTGAAACCCACGCAATAATAGTGGGAGACTTCAATACTCCACTGTCATAAATGGACAAATCATGGAATCATAAACTAAACAGAGATATAGTGAAACTTACTAAAGTTATGGAACAAATGAATCTAACAGATATTGATAGAACATTCCACCCTAAAGCAAAAGAATATACCTTCTCAGTACCTCATGGTACCTTCTGCAAAACTGACCATATTAATTGGTCACAAAACAGACCTCAACAGATACAGAAATATTGAAATTATTCAATGTATATTATCAGATCACCCCGGCCTAAGGCTGGTCTTAAGCTCAAACAAAAACAATGGAAAACACACATACATGTGGACTTTGAACAATGCTCTTCTCAACTATATCTTGGTCAAGGAAGAAATAAAGACAAAATTAAAGACTTTTTAGAATCTAATGAAAATGAAGACACATCATACCAAAATTTATGGGACACAGTGAAAGCATTGCTAAGAGGAAAACTCATAGCTCTGAGTGCCTCCAAAAAGAGAATAGAGAGAGCTTACCCTAACAGCCTGACAGTGCACTTGAAAACTCTAGAACAAAAGGAAGCAAATACCACCAAGAAGAGCAGACCACAGGAAATAATCAAACTTAGGGCCAAATTCAACCAAACAAAAACAAAAAGAACTATACAAAAATCAACAAAATAAGGAGCTGGTTCTTTGAATAAAATCAACAAGATAGATAAACCCTTAGCCAGACTAACCAGAGGGTACAGAGATAGTATCCAAATTAATAAAATCAGAAATGAAAAAGGGAGGCATAACAACAGAAACTGTGGAAATTTAAAAAAATGATCAGATCCTACTCCAAGAGTTTATACTCAACAAAGTTTGAAAATCTTGATAAGATGGACAACTTTCTAGATACATATCAGGTGCCAATGCTAAAATAGGATCAGATAAACCATCTAAATAGTCCCATAAGTCCTGAGGCAATAGAAGCAGTCATTAATAGTCTCCCACAAAAAAAAAAAAAAAAAAAAAAAAAAGAAAAGAAAAAAAAGCCCAGGACCAGATGGGTTTAGTGGGGAATTCTATCAGATCTTCAAAGAAGACTTAATACCGATACTCTTCAAACTTTTCCACAAAGTAGAAACTCAAGGAACACTACCCAGCTCATTCTATGAAGCCACAATAATGCTTATACATAAACCAAACAAAGATCAAACAAGGAAGGAGAACTTCAGACCAATCACTCTCATGAACATTGATGCAAAAATACTGAACAAAATCCTGGCCATCCGAATCCAAGAATGCATCAAAACTATAATTCACCACAATCAGGTAGGCTTCATCCCAGGGATGCAGGGATGGTTCAATATATGGAAATCTGTCAATGTAATCCACTACATAAACAAAGGAGAAAAAAACACATGGTCATTTCATTAGATGCTGAAAAGACTTTAGACAAAATCCAGCATCCCTTCATGATTAAAAGTCTTGGAGAGATCGGGAATCCAAGGCCCATATAGTGAAAGCAATATACTGCAAACCAGTAGCCAGCATCAAGTTAAATGGAGAGAAACTTGAAGCAATCTCACTAAAATTAGGAACCAAACAAGGCTGCACACTCTGTCTCTGTCTATTCAATACAGTATTTGAAGTCATAACCAGAGCAATCAGACAACAAAAGGAGATCAAAGGTATGCAAAATGGAAAAGAAGAAGTCAAAATATTGCTATTTGCAGATGATATATTTAAGCGGGCCCCAAGACTTCCACCAGAGAACTCCTAAAGTTGATTAACAACTTCAGCAAAGTTGCTGGATATAAAATTAACTCAAGCAAATCAGTAGCCTTTCTCTACTCAAAGGATAGTCCAAAATAATATTTCATACATAGGTATGACTCTAATGAAGCAAGTGAAAGATCTATATGACAAGAACTTCAAGCCTCTGAAGAAAGAAATCGAAGAAAGTCTCAGAAGATGGAAAGATCTCCCATATTCATGGATTAGCAGGATAAATATTGTAAAAATGGCCATCATGTTGAAAGCAATCTACAGATTCAATGCAAAATCCCAAGTCAGTTCTTCATAAATCTAAAAAGAGCAATTATCAAATTCATCTCAAATAACAAAGAACCCAGGATAGCAAAAACTATTCTCCACAACAAAAGATCTTCTGGGGGAATCACCATCTCTGACCTCAAGCTCTACTACAGAGCAATAGTGATAAAAACTGTTTGGTATTGTTATGCAGACAAGTAGGAAGATCAATGGAATAGAATTGAAGACTCAAAGAAGAACCCATTCACATATGGTCACTTGACTTTTGACAATGGAGCTAAAAACATCCAGTGGAAAAAAGACAGCATTTTTAACAAAAGGTGCTGAATCAACTGGTGGTCTGCATGCAGAAAAATGCAAATTGACCCATTCTTATCTCCTTGTACAAAGCTCAAGTCCAAGTGGATCAAGGGTCTATACATAAAATCAGACACACTGAAGCTTATAGAGGAGAAAGTGGGGACAAATCTTGAACACATGGGCACAGGGGAAATGTTCCTGAAAAGAACACCATTGGCTTATGCTCTAAGGAACAGGAATCTACAAATGTGACCTCATAAAATTGCAAAGCTTCTGTAAGGCAAAGGACACAGTCAATAGAACAGAACAGCAACCAACAAATTGGGAAAAGATCTTTATTAACCCTACAACCGATAGAGGGCTAATATCCAATGTATACAAAGAATTCAAGAGGTTAGTTTCTAGAGAATCAAATAACTCTATTAAAAAATGGGGTACAGAGCTAAACAGGGAATTCTCAATTGAGAAAACTCAAATGGCTCTAAAGGACCTAAAGAAATGTTCAGCATCCTTAGTTATCAGTGAATTGCAAATCAAACCAACACTGAGATTCCACCTCACACTGTTCAGAATGGCTAAGATGAAAAACTCAGGGGACAGCAGGTGCTGGAGAGGATGTAGGGGAAAAGGAACACTTCTCCATTGTTGGTGGGATTGCAATCTGGTAAATCCACTCTGGAAATCAGTTGGGCAACTCCTTAGAAAATTAGACATAGTACTCCCGGAGGACCCAGATATACCACTCCTGGGCATATACCCAGAAGATATTCCTACATGTAATAAGGACACATGCTCCCCTATGTTCATAGCTGCCTTATTTATAATAGCCAGAAGATGGAAAGAACCCAGATGTCCCTCAACAGAGGAATGGATACAGAAACTGTGGTATGGATACACAATGGAGTACTATTCAGCTATTTAAAACAATGAATTATGAAATACTTAGGCAAATGGATGGAACTAGAAAGTGTCATCCTGAGCGAGGTAAACCAATCTCAAAAGAATGCACATGGTATGTACTCACTAATAAGCAGATGTTAGCCCAAAAGCTCAAAATAAACACGTTACAATTCATCCAGAACAGGAAGCTCAAGAAGAAGGAGGACTTAAGTGAGGGTGCTTTGGTTCCTCTGAAAAAGGAAAAAAAATACTCACAGGAACAATAAGAGAGACAATATGTGGAGCAGAGACTGAAGTAAAGGCCACCCAGAGATTGCCCTACCTGGGGATCCATCCTATAAACAGTGACCAAACCCCGACACTACGACAAGAAGCATATATCAAAAGGAGCATGCCATGGTTGTCTCCGGAGGGGCCCTGTGAGAGACATACACATACAGAGGCAGATGCTAGCAGCCAACCATTGGCCTGGGCGTGGGGTCCCCAATGGAGGAGCTGGAGGGTGTTCCAGAGAAGCTGAAGGGGTTTATAGCCCCATGGAAAGAACAATGATATGGGCCACCCAGAAGCCCCAGGACTCCCCGGCACTAAACGATCAATCAAGGGGTACACATGGTTCCAGCAAAAATGTGCCTTGTTGGACATCATTGGGAGGAGAGGTCCTTGGACAGATGCTAATGGATGAAGGGCAGCCCAAGAAGATAAGCTTTATCAATTCACACAGGAAATCAGAAATTCAGCCATTTAATTTTGAAGGTTTCACTTCCTCACCAAGTTCTGTGACCACAAAAAGGAAAGCTATGGTCAGAAGCATTAGGGTAATGACACTCAACCTGTGATCATGGTGGCTCTAGTGTTCCTGTCCAACAAATACTTCCTTCCAACAAATGCTCAATTGTTATAGTTTAGATTTGGAAATCTCCCAAAGGCTAATATGCCAAAGACTTATCAGCTATGATGCTATTTAAAGGTGGCAGAAGTGATGGGATAGAAACTGTGTTCCTAAAGTACAGCCTAGGGATGTAGTGGAAGAGTTTAAGCCAAAGGGAAGATGACCTTGAAGGGACCTGTGGGACACTAATCATTTTCTCTCTCATCCCTAGACATGTAGGGAGAGGGTGGCCGCCACCATGTGCTCAGAGAATGTTTTGAAGACTTAACACAGGCCAAATACAGCAGGGCTAACTGACATGGTCCAAACCCTTCAAAAGTATGAACCAACTACATCTTTCATAGTTTTTATTAGTTACATTTCTATTGCTTTGATAAAGCACCACAAGCAGAAGCCACTTCGATCTGTGAAATTTACTGGGATTTACTCTTTGTTCTAGAAGGACAGGGTCCATCATGGCTGAAAGGCATGCCAACATGCCATGCAAACATGGTGGCTGTAGTTGCTAATAGCACATATCTTAAACTACAACTAAGAAACTGAAAGGCAACTCTAAGTGGCATGAGTGTTTAAGCCCCAACCTCCTTCCATACACTTCCTCCAGCAAGACGATATCTCCTAAACTTCCCAAACACTGTCACCAGCTGGGGACCAAGTACTCTAATGCCTGAGATGATGAGGGACAGGTCTTATTCGAGCCACTGCATTCTACTCCTTGTCTCCAATATGCTTAAGGCCACATCATAATGAAAACTCAATTTAGTTCAACTTTAAAAGTCCTTATCGTCAGTCTTTCACATCACATACTCTTTACAAGTCTGAAATTCAAAGTTAAGACTCAAAGAAAGCTCTTAATCGCAACCCCCATAAAGTCAAAAGAGCAAGTGGCTCTTCCAATATACACTGCACAGAATATGCATTGCCATTCCAAAAGGAAGGAGAGGGAACATAATGACGAAATACTAGGCCAAAGAAAGACCAAAACTCAGCAAAGCAAACTCCAAATCCTGGAGTTCCATGTCTAATGTCAAACGGCTTAGTTGGTCCGCCCACTCCAGCTTTTCTGACTTTAAGTCACATATGTCTTAAGGGCTGGGTCCACACACTGTGTGCAGCTCTTCTTTGCAGATTTCTTAGAACTCTGCCAACTTGAAAATCTTGGGGTCTTCAGTGCAACCCAAGTTTCATTTTCATACATTAATGCAATGGAATCTCAGGGTCTCTTACCCTCTCAGAGTATCCAAGCAACGATTCCCTTTTCACTTATTGCCCGATCTCAGTGACTCTCAGGAAGCACAGAGACACCTCCTGAACAACATGGCCAAGTTCAACTGCTAGCTTGAGATTGACCTTGGCTTTCTTGAATCACAAATTTGCAGTACCTTTCTGTTTATTCCCCCCCACACACACCTAGGGGCAGGAAATGCCTTAAGCTTTCTCCTTCCACCAGTTAGAAGATCAACTGGGCAGGGTCTTGCCAGAGGAGGCCTTTCTCTGTATTCTAATGCAGATCACACCTCTGGTTCACCTCCCCTCTTTCAGTACCAACCCTGGCTGCAATGTTTTCTCTCTTCACACTGTGTACTTTCTATCTCTTCTTGCACCACTTGTTTTTTTTTTTTTTTTTAAATTATACACCTGAATAAGAGTGATTACTAAAAACTATAATAAAAATTATAATTTCTTGAAAAAAAAGATAAAAGCTGGCACTTTCCACAGCTGCCTCTACAGTGATTTTAACTTCAATAAGTTCAGTCTTATTCATGTGAAAATAAGTCATATTACCTCTGAATTATTTGTAAGTGTTCCAGGAGTCTGAGCAATGTACACAATCACCTCTCTGTAGGTTTAGCAGAAATTCCTCACAAACAATTGCCTGTGATGAATCTCCAGGGCCAGAGAGTGCTGGAGCCTGATCCCCAAATCTTCAGCTCAGAAAACATTCCTGCTCCTCAAACCAAGAGACTTTTTCCTGAAGACAATACTGCCAGTATATTTACACTCTCTGTCTCCACAAACCTCTAGAGGAAGGAGGACATTTGGGGATTGTGATTAAACACTTTTTTTTTGAAGTAAGGTTTATTTTATTTATAGTTTGAGTACACAGGACACCATGGTGGGTAAAAAGCTTCAGATAGCTGGTAACATTATATCCACATCAGGCAGCATAAAAAGATGAATAATGGTGTTTATACCCTCTTTTTTTTATTAAACCAGTGGTCCTAATTAATGAGAATGACAAAGCCCATAGTTAGGGGAAATCTTCCTTCCTCACTTAAACATTCCTGGTAACTCTCATGAATACACAGGGAACTGTGTTTTCATGATGATGATTCTAAATCCCATTAAGTTAACAATTAAGATTGACCATCACATGGTATCTTTAAACATAAGAGAACCAAGACCTGCAAAAGATAAGAAAAATTCCTTAATCCACAAATATTTTTGATTACAGCCTTGGGACTCTAATCCAAATATATTTAAGCCTAACATATTTGTCTTTTATAGCTTCTTTCCAATGATGTAAAAGATAAATATATAGGCTCACATAAAATAATCTGTGTTTTTCTTTTGCTCTTCAGTTTTGTTCTTCCTCTACTATTTAATTTCCTTAGTCATGTGAGGCAGTGGTTATCACAGTGCCAGATGCAATACCAGCCCTTTTATATCCCTTGCTTGCCTATCTTGTCTCATCTGCATTTCTACTTATGACAGGTGAATAATAGTCATGTTGAAGGACCTGAAGATTACCAGGATGCCATATGGACTGAAGGATGATATAATTGTTTAACTGGCTTAAGTTGTTCCAACAAACAGCTGGTAGTTGGCAAATGATTAGAGGTTACTTTGTAAATGGCCTGTACTTAGAAATCAGGAGGTGGTCTTTTACGATCCATTGAGTTTTGTCAGCAAAGAAAACCTTTCTGTCATTTCAAATTTAATTAAACATAAACATTACTCTCTGCTTCTGAGTTTACAATGGAGAGAGTGTGCCAGTGAGGGAAGCCTGGTGCTGCAAGTCTTGAAATGGTACATTTGCTTGAGGTCAGGGATACTGATTTCCCCAGAATTTCTTTTGTTTTTGAGAATAGTTTTAGCTATCCTGTTTTTTTTTTTTATTCGATATAATTTTTTATTTACATTTCAAATGATTTCCCCTTTTCTAGCCCCCCATTCCCCGAAAGTCCCATAAGCCCCTTTCTCTTCCCCTGTCCTCCCACCCACCCCTTCCCACTTCACTTTCTCTTCCCCTGTCCTCCCACCCACCCCTTCCCACTTCACTTTCTCTTCCCCTGTCCTCCCACCCACCCCTTCCCACAAACACTTTAGTGTTTGCATGTTCTGACTTCTCACGGGCCCAAGGCCATACACCTATGGATTGGTTTGTGGACCCTACCCACATTCCATCCAACAATGGTCCCAGCTACCATGTTATAAGCAAACACAATCACTCATCCACAAGAGCAGATGCCATACTTCAGTGATCCCAGCTCTGCTGATATGCCCAGCTGGGCTCCAGCTGAAGGCTGGGTCTCTTAAGAGGTGAATTTCAGGGTCTCTGGTGCCTTATTTTAGTGACACTGTCTGTTACAGACCCCACAGATTCCTTTACATCACTCCAACACAAGAATATGACCTGGTTTCATGGTCTAAGGATCATACAGGAAAATCAAATTGGGAACTGAAAAACTAAAAATAAGAGTAAGCAATATACATAAATTCCTCAGAAGAAACTAGTCCTTGGGCTGAATACAGTCCCCTCCTACTCTAACAAGATATGACTAAGAAATAAGAACAATGCTGATATATCTGGAGATCCCCAAGCCCATGTACAAAGCCAGTATCTCACAAGCAGTGTGATTCTAGGAAACAGTGATGTATGGGAGGAAGGGCCCAAAACTAAACATGAATCCAGGGACCTTGCTGTATAAGTCTGTATTATCTAGATTCACAGAAAGTATGGAATGTATGTGTATATTGAGGGAATTTACTGTCATGACTTACATTTTGTAATCCAACACACCCAACAATGGTCATCTGTGAATCAGAAGTTCAAGAATCTTGAGCTGGAAAGATGGCTCAGTGGGTAAAAGCACTGACTGCTCTTCCTAAGTTTCTAACTTCAAATCCCAGCAACTACATGGTGATGCATTACCATCTGTAACAGGATCTGATACCCTCTTCTGGGGTGTCTGAAGACAGGGATGAGTAAGTGGGCCTGAGTGAGTAGAGCCAAAATGAGCTGGAGACATGGGTCAGAGGTTAACGGCGCTGACTGCTTTCCTGGAGGTCCTGAGTTCCATTCCCAGCAACCACATGGTGGTTCTCACCATCTGTAATGATGTCTGATGCCTTTTCTGGTGTGTCTGAAGACAGCTATAATGTACTTGCATTTCATCATCATCATCATCATCATCATCATCTAGTATAACTCCCATGAGCCTAGATATTTCAATTGGGTTTCTGAGGAGGTAGATTCCAACAGATATGCTGGCAAGTAAATGCAAGAAGAGAAGTGAGAATCTTCCTTCTTCTAATGTCCATATGTAGGTTTCCAGGAGAAGTTGTGGGTCATATGAGAGATGTGCTCAACCACATCTGGATATGGGATTTCTTTTGTCTCAGGCTGACCTTGAACTGAGATATCTCCTTGCCTCAGTCTCCAGGAATGAAATCCCTGTACTTCCTTCCTCAGCCCAAGCTTTTCATACTCACCATGGCTCCAATAGCTCCAGGCCAAGATCCAGGTCAGAAACGTGTCTTCCAGCCTCAAGATCTGGATCACAGGTAACCCTCCAATACTGGATTATAGTTTATGCCCCATATTGTTGGAGACAGTAGCGTAAAAAGGCCACTTGCTAACAGTTTTGAACCAACAATGCCATGGTACCTATCTTTCAAGGTATCACCTTCCCTACTTCTTTGATAATAATAATAAAAAAAATCCGTTATGCCAATACATCCCAAGATGGCTAACCTCTATCTTGGCCTCTTTTGGCCACATGGGCCTTGGAGCTTCACTGTATAAACGCTGTCTTGGACGTCATAGGCCACACAGGTTCCTCATTCACATTCTAACACACACAAATGGCATGCCTTCAGGATCACACAGAAAAACTAAAAGCAATGGTCAAAAGAAGCTCTACAAATACATTCTTGGGCAGAAACTTGATCTTGGGCAACATATAACTGGCTAAGATCTTTCCAGAAATACTCTAAGTGGCCCATATGTGCATGACCTATACCTGGAATCTTGACAGTGAGTCCCATGGTAACCCATAGAGTATTCAGTCCTCCCATGGGGAAGGAGAAAGTGTATAGCAATTCCACAAAAAATCTTGTAATTCAAGGCCATGTGATTCTTCTCCCCAGGCATGCACACCGGACTCCTGACAGGACAAGGTCACAGGACAAAGAAGAAGTAGGCCCGTTGATAAAACAACAACCACCTATTCACACAGGCCTTAGTGCTAGTCATGTCTTCATCCCCGGCACAAGGAGAGGCCAGGTTATATAGAGGATAGAAAACACACAGACACTTTCCATGTTGAGTGTTCTAGTTTCTTGTCCAAGGACCAGAGTCAGAATAAAAATGACAACTGTCACCCAAACTCTTCTGTCTTCCTTTCCAGAGAACCCAACCTGTGCATTCCAGGACCTTGTCTGTACATCCAATTGTACCTGTCAGCCACAGTGCAAAACTCACATGAAATTTTTGTGATGAGTCACCTTATCTTCTGACAAAACACTAGTCTTTTAGAACACTCATCTGAGGACTATGGCAAAGCACTGTTATCCCATCCCAAAGGATGCCAGCCAATCATGTTCATGTTTGTGGCTTTAAAATAGATCTTCTTATAATCCACCAAAACATTATGATCTCATTGTCTATAAACAAGTTCCCTTTAACTTACTCAGCAACTGACAGTCAAAATATTTGCCAATACTTTCTCCAAAGACTGAGTCCCTCTTACACCCAGGTCTATCTTTACCATGGACATGCTGCCAAGTTCAGATAGGTCACTCTACAGTAGAAATAAAAAGGTGCACTTGTGTTATATATATAGACTCTAGGGCATCTAGACATACAACAGAGGGCACAGTTTCTCCGTCTCTTGCCAGGATGCAAGTACCACACCTATCACAACAGCACCCTCTCCTTGGGTTGTTCCTCTTCATTTCATGTTGCAAACCTCAAAAGAAATCAAATACTTCACTTTCTTTTCTCCTAAGATCTGAGCACATGGAGAAGTACAGAGTCAGGATGGGCAAGGGGAGAAGGTAGGTCATTCTCTCTGTGTCTTTGTGTCTTTCTTTATCTCTTTCTCTGTTTCTCTCTCTCTCTCTCTCTCTCTCTCTCTCTCTCTCACACACACACACACACACACACACACACACATACACACACACACACAGACTTGTCTTTAATAATACAAGTATACTGTAAGCACAGAATGGGGATAGGAGCATGGGATGGAGGGAACAAGTGAAAACGCCCAATGCTGAAGAAGGAGGAGATGGAGGAAGGTTGGGCTAAGGTCAGAAAAAGGAAAGAAGGATTGACAGATAGGTAAAATATTTGTGGAATTTCTGGGGATCCCTAAACCCATGAAGAGAGTGCTGAAATTCAAAGGCACACAAAGACACTGTCTGATAACAGGAAATGGGAACTAGAAATAGATGAGGGTTCAAAAAGTAATCATGTGTCCAGGAACCCTGTTTTACACATAGCTTCTTGGGTGGTCTCTGCTTCTTGATGGTGGTAGGAGAATATGAAGGAGGCAATAGTCAGTTTCCCACAAGTCTTTTAAGGCAGCTGACTCCTGGTCAAAGAACCCCTCCTCACCCTAACAAACATGGCTGACACAGGAAATATAAGCTTGTATTTCCTGTGTACCTGTACTTTTTGTCCTGGGACATAGCGTGCCTCAGGGAACGCCAGGAGAGTGCCCCCAACAGGTAACCTAGACCCTAAAGTACCACAGTCCTGATAGCCTGCATAGAGAGTCTTTTCAATGTTGGGAGCAGAGTCCCTAGTATCCACACCTATACATTCCCAAACCTGCTGAAAAGGTCCACAGATGTGCTCTCAGAAACAGGAAAATAATTCCGCTTGATGGCAGTATTGCTCCATGAACACCAATGTACCCTTACTCCAAGATCTCTCCTCCACCCAACTCGGAGGAAAAAAACAGGCCAACAATTTGCCCCAAGACTATACAATGTGGCTGAGATCAATTATGGTCTTGTGTGTGTGTGTGTGTGTTGTGTGTGTGTGTGTGTGTGTGTGTGTGTGTGTGTGTGTGAGAAACCCAGGTCCTCAGTCCAACTACATTTAGTAATTCCACCACAGGAGCAGGGTTTTCCAATGAAGGTATAAATACCATATAGGAAAGCTAAATTGGAAAGTCCACCACTGGATGCTAGAAGCCACAGAAACAAAACTTTAGGGAGAAACTGGACTCAGGGTAAATGCAATCCCATCCCCCACAGTCCAGAAGGACCTCATTAACTAGCACATTTGCATAGAATCATCATGACTCTGGGATCAAGGTTTATCAATATGTGCCCAGGCCTTCCATTGTTATGCAGATATGCCATAACTGTGATTCAATAAGCATCTGGTTTAAGGTTAGCCTACCTCTCCTCCCCACACTTGCTCAGGAGTCTCTTGACAGGGAGAGTCATAGGACAGAAAGGAAAATGGGCAGTTGACTCAAGGGAAGCTTATTCCTCTTCCCACACAGTGCCTAGGAACAGGAATAGATTTTTACCTGACAGAGGAAGGGTCCAAGTTGTGCAGAAGACAAAAAAAGTACTCAGGAAATTTCCAGTGTGAGGTCTTTGGATCCTTAAGGCACTCTTAGGAGCAGAATGGGGGGGGGGGAGCTGCAAACCACACACTTTGGTCTTCTTGACTAAAGATCTCAACTTATGCACGCCATGACCCTGACTTTGCATCCAAGTAGATGCTCTGGCCTATTACCACATTTTGGTTGAGTTTGGGAATTGAGGCTCCCTTCTCCTCTGCTAAAAGTTATGGATCTCGAGGATACAGGTCATAGAACATGAAAATATATAGAAGAAGAATGCTGATCCCTTGGTTGAGGCTATAAACCATTTCTTATTCCCATCTTACCACCATTATGATCTTACCATCTCTAATCAACTCCACCGATTTTTCCGCTCAATGATTGGCAATCATTGATTTCCAAGTATATCTTTCTGCATCCTTCCTCATACATCTTGTTCCCTGTGCATCATGGAGCCTAGCTCTAGGAATGATTGCATTGTAAGTCCTCAGACAAGTCGGGGTGCCTGTCTCCCTCATGCCAACTGCCCACCTGCTTTGAAGGTGAAGCTGTTTTGTGGCATGAATAGAAAATGCCCTGCCTACCTCTTACCTGTACAGTTATTCTCCATGCCAGGAGAGTGTGCTGTTGATGATTGTGGTACCTGATTGTGTTGCTAAACCTCTGATTCCAGGCTCCACAGAGAGCTCTGCATGGAAAACTCCTGGAGGACAGCAGAAGAGTAAAGAGAATAAGAAGGATGCTAAAGGACAGGAAATACAGAAGGCACAGGGGGAGAAAACAAAGCATAGGCAATGGGCTCAGCATCTAAGCATAGAAGGAAGGGAGGGAATGAAAAGGAAGTCTGATAAAGGGAGGAAGGAAGGATAGAAGGAATGAAGTAGGAAGGGAGGGAATGGGGGAGGGAGAGTGTGGTAGACAGTATGAAGAAGAAAATAAAGGACTAATATATTTTTTTACCTCTAGGTGGCATTTCTGGGGACCCTGAAGCTCATGAACAGAGTCCAGAGTCCCATGGGCACTGGCTGATACCTAGAAATGAGGGATACCTGAAGGTATGTGACATAAACACAGTTCATAGGCAGTTGGGCACATTCCTAACCTCGATAAACAAGTTACCCACATATGTGGACTCCAGTTGAAGAATCGAAAGCAGTGTTCCTCATCACTGTGCCAAATGTGGCTGCTGCAAGATCACAAAGCCCATATTCCTGAGTAGCTAAAGTTATGACTAGGAAGCCAATCCCTAGATAACCTCAGAAAGTAGCCAGTTGGTTGGAACTACCTTCACTGGTTCAATGGATACTCATTGATTCAGTGTTTGAACAATGAGCCCCAAGGATCCCTCACTCATCCCCAGACCTGCTGAGAAAAGCCCGTGGAGGCCTTGGCAGGAACAGCAAAGTAATTCCACTGGATGGCAGTGTGGTAACATGAATGTGAGATATACTTCTTCTCCCTCTGCCCACCTCTGAAGGAAAAAACAAACTGAAAAAGGAAACTTAACATCAGACTCCAATGTATTTTTTATAGAACTTGGCCCCTTATATCTCAGAAACTTATGTTACATATCCAGGAGCTATAGAGATCTCTGACTCAGTGTATTAAAACACTCCACCACAAGGACAGAGCCCAGCTTCAAGGCACAAGGGCCAAAGAGCAAAACTTTATTGGGATACCTTCCCTAGATGCAAGAGTCAGGAGAAGCCACAGAAACACACTTCTAGTCAGAGACTTGTCCAGGGACAAAACACAACACCACTAGTTCAGCCTGAAGTACTCTAGTTGGCACATGGACACAGTATCCTCAACACTGTGACCCATGGGGTGTTGGAGACTAAACCCTCAGAGGTCCACAACTTCATCCTTGAAACTGACTCTGATGCATCGACCAAAAGAACTCTTCCCTTTTCTCCTGAAGGTAACCCTGCCAGGACATTTACACTCTCCATCTCTACAAAACTCTGGAGGAAAGAGGACTTTTGGGGGTTGTGATTAAATTCTTTAGTTTTGGCCTGTTCTGACTTCTCATGGGTCAAAGGACATACATCTATGGAATGGTTTATGGACCCTACCCACATACCTTGAAGACAACAGTGCCAGCTACCATGTTAGAAGCAAAGACAACCACCCATCCACAAGGGCAGATGCCACTCTTCAGTGATCCCAGCTCTGCTGATATGCCCAGCTGGGCTCCAGCTGAAGTATGCATCTCTAAGGCATTAACTTCAGGGTCTCTGGAGCCTTATTTTATGGATACTGTCTGTTATAGACCCTACAGATTCCTCCACATCTCTCCAACACAAGGATATGACCTCATTTCATGGCCTTAGGATCATACAGGAAAATTAAATTGGGAACGGAAAAACTTGAAACAAGAAGCAACACATAATTTCTAAGAAGAATCTGGACCTTGCGCTGAACACAACCCCCCCTCCTACTATACCAAGATATGACTAAGAAATAAGTATAATGTTGTTATTTCTGGAGATCCCCAAGCACATGTACAAAGGCCAGTATTTCATAGGCAGCATGACTCCAGGAAAAGAAGGATGTATCCTAGCAAGGGCCCAAAATTAACATGAATCCAGGGACCTTGCTGTATTAATCAGGATTCTCTAGATTCACAGAAAGTATGGAAAGTCTGCGTATACTGAGGCAATTTACTGTCATGACTTAGAGTATGTAATCCAACAATGGTCAGCTGTGAATCAGAAGTTCAAGAATCTAGAGCTGAAGATATGGCTCAGCAGATAAAAGCACTGACTGTTCTTCCTAAGTTCCTAAGTTCAAACCCCAGCAACTACATAGTGACTCACTGCCATCTATAACAGGATCTGATGCCCTCTTCTGTGGTATCTGAAGAAAAATGGGAGTTAAGTAGGCGTAAATGAATAGAGCCAGAAAGAGAGCTGGAGAGATGGGTCAGAGGTTAAGAGCACGGACTGCTTTTATGAAGACCCTGAGTTCAATTCCCAGCTAACGCATGGAGGCTCTCACCATCTGTAATTATGTCTGATGCCTTCTCTGGTGTGTCTGAAGAGAGCTACAGTGTACTTACATAAAATCCGCCTCCTCATCATCATCATCATAATCATCATAATCACCATCATCATCACCTAGTATCATTCCCATGACCCTAGATGTACCAGCTGGTCTTCTGTAGAGGTAGATTCTAACAGATGTGCTGGCAAGTAAATACAAGCAGAGAAGAGAGAATCTTCCTCCTTCTAATGTGCTTATGTAGGTCTCCAGGAGAAGTTCTGGGCCATATGAAAGATGTGTACCAACACATCTGGATCTGGGACTTGTTTTGTCCCAGGATGACCTTGAACTGAGATATCTCCTTGCCTCAGTCTCCTGGAGTTAATGTCATGTACTACCTAGCCTGGCCCTAAGGTTTTCATAGTCACTATGACTCAAGATCTCCATGCCAGGATCCAGCTCAGAAACATGTGTCTTCCAGCTTCAAGATCTAGATCACAGATGAGACCTCCAATTTTGGATTGTAGTTTATGCCCAATATAACCACACTAACAACGAGGAATACCCATTACACTTGCTTTGCCCACAGGCACTTGGACTGTCTCTCTTTCTTGACAGTAGATTATGAAGGCGTTGAAAGTATGATGCCCACTTACCTGCTCTGATGCTGCTGACTCCAAGGAAGCTGGGATTAATACTACTCCTTTCACTTCAGACTCACAACAACAGTTCCCAATGTATTCTTCAGTCTGTTATCCCCAGACTTTTTGAGAGAAAACACGTTGAATTGTTGATGGGAACAATAAAAACAGGACACTTGCTGATACTTTTGAACCCAAAGTGCCACAGTACCCATCTTTCAGGTTCTCTCCCTCCCTTCTTCTTTGATGATAAAAATAAAAAGCCCATCCCACCAATACATCCCAAGATGTGTAACCACAATCTTAGCCTATTCTGGTCAGAGATGGACCTTGGAGCTTCCCTGTGTACATACTGTAAGGGAGTCAAAGGCCACACAGGTTCTTCATTCTGATTCCAAAACAATAACATAACATAACATGCCATCAGAAAAATACAGGGAAATTAAAAGCAATGGTCAAAAGAAGCTACAAACATACATTCTTGGGCAGAAACTTGACCTTGGGCAACATATAAGTGGCTCAGATCTTTCCAGAAATACTCTAACTGGCCCATATGTACATGATGTATAACTTGACAGTGATTTCCATGTTAACTCATAGAGTGTTTAGTCCTCCCACGGGGAAGGAGAGCTTATATAGCCATTCTACAACCAAGCTTCTAATTCAAGGCCACCTGATACTTCTCCCCAGGCATGTACACCATGCTCCTGTCAGGAAAAGGTCACAGAACACAGAATATTGAAAGCAGTTGAACAACAACAACAACCACCTATTAACACATGCCCTAGGGTCAGTGATGTATTCATCCCTGGCAGAAGGAGAGGCCAGGGTGTAGAGAGGATAGAAAATACACAGATACATTCCATGTTGAGTAAACTAGTTCCCTGTCCACGGACCAGAGTCAGAATAAAAATGACAACTGTCACCCAAACCCTTCGGACTTCTTGAACAGAGAAACCAACCTGTGCATTCCAAGACCTTTTCTGTACATCCAATTGTACCTGTCAGGGCGGTGGTGACAGTGCATGCCTTTAATCCCAGCACTCTGGGAGGCAGAGGCAGAGGCAGGTGGATTTCTGAGTTCGATTCCAGCCTGGTCTACAGAGTTAGTTCCAGGACAGCCGGGGCTATACAGAGAAACCCTGCCTCAAAAAAAAAAAAAAAAAAAAAAAAAAAGAAAAGAAAAGAAAACAATTGTACCTATCACACATAATGTAAAACTCACATGAATTTTTGTGTTGTATCACGTCAGCCTCTGATGAAACATTAGTCGTCTAGAGCCCTCATCTGGAAAGCCCTCATGTGAAAGAACATTTGGCCCATCCCAGAGACTGACAGCCAATCATATTCATTTGTGGTAGTTGCTTTAAAACATCTCTTTATAAATTCCCTAAACACACTGTGATCTCATTGTCTATAAACAAGGTCCCTTTACCTTACTCAGTCACTGACAGTCAAGATATTTGCCAGCACATTCTTTCTCCAAAGGCATAGTTCCTGTTGCACCTAGGTGATTCTTTACCATACATAATGCCAAGTACAGATTTATGTAACTCTATCCACAGTAGAAACAAAAAGGTGCTTTGAGGTTATGTACACAGCCTCGACAACATCTAGACATACAACAGAGGGCCTAGTTCCTCTGTCTCTTGCCAGGGAGCCAGTACCACTGTGGGCTGTCCCTCTTTGTTTCATGTTGCAAACCTCAAAAGAAATCTAATACTTCATCTTCTTTTCTCCTAAGGATCTGAGCACATGGAGAAGTACAAACTCAAGATGGGCAAAGGGAGAAGGTAGGTCGTTCTCTGTGTTTCTGTTTCTCTCTTTAACTCTCTTTGTCTCTGTCTCTGTCTCTGTCTCTGTCTCTGTCTCTGTCTCTCTCTCTCTCTCTCTCTTACACACACACACACACACACACACACACACACACACATGAGCTTGGGATAGAGGGAACAAGTGAAAATGCCCAATGCCTCAGAAGGAAGAGATGGAGGAAGGGTGGGCTAAGGACAGAAAAGTAGAAAGAAGGATTGACTGATAGGTAAAATATTTGTGCAATTTCTAGGGATCCCCAAACCCAAGAAGAGAGCTTCAAATTCCATAAGCAGTGTCTGATTACAGGAAATTGGGGCTATGTATAGATGAGGGTTCAAAAAGAAATCATGAGTGCAAGGACCCTGTTGTGCAATAGCTTCCTGGACTGTCTCTGCTTCTTGATGGTGGTAGGAGGATATGGAGGAGGCAATAGTGGGTTTTCCATAAGTCATTCAAGCCAGCTGACTCCTGGTCAAAAACTCCTCTGTACCCTGGCAAACATGGCTGACACAGGAAATCTAAGCTTGCATGTATTGTGTAGCTGCACTTTTAGCCTTGGGACATGACATGCCTCAGGGAATGGCAAAAGCCTGCCCCAACAGGTAACCTAGAACCAGAAATACCATAGTACTCTCAGCCTGGCTAGAGATGCCTTCCTTTCAGTGTTGGTACCAGAGTCCCCTGTATCTACACTTCCTCTTCTTCAGACCCACTGAAACAGCACAGTGAGGTGCTGTCAGAAACAGGAAAACAATTCCGCATGATGGCAGTATTGCTCCATGAACACCATGGTACCCTTATACCAAGATCTCTTCTCCTCCCAACTCTGAGGAGAAAACAGTCCAACAATTTGTGACAAGACTATACAATGTGGCTGAGTTCAGTCCTGGACTTTTCAGCAGGGCAGTGTGACTTGAAGTCTTTCTGAGCATATACTATTTTTTATTATTACTACTATAACAATTGCTGCTGATGCTATGGTTATTATTATTATTATTATTATTATGGGAGAGTGCCTCCTTTGTGCCTCTGTGTGTGTGTGTGTCTGCTGACAAGGCAACTTATAGGAGAGCAGAGAAAATGGGCTGTTGGCCCAAGGGAAGGCTGGTCATCTTCCCATAGAGGTCCTAGGAGCAGGAATAGATTTTTACCTGATTGAAGAAGGTTCCAAGTTACACAGAAGAAAAAAAATAAACAAGAAATTTCCAATATGATGTCTTTGAATCCCTAAGCCACTAATAGGAACAGAGTAGAGAGGACAGCTGTCAAACACAATTTGGTCTTATCTAAAGATCCATGACCCTGACTCATCCAAGTAGATGAACTGGCCTATTATCACATAGTAGGTGAGTCTGGAGATGGAAGCTCACTTCTCCTCTGCTGAACGTTAATGCTCTGGAAAATCCAGGTCGTGGGACATGAAAATATCCAATGAAGTATCCTGATTCCTTCTCAGGGCCTGCCTGCCTGCCATTACCTAGCTGAGGCCACAAACGCATCTCTTTGAACCAATCTTGCCACCATTATGGTCTCACCATCAGTAAGCAATTCCACCTATTACCCCACTCATTCATTGTCAATCATTGATTTCCATCTCTATCTTTTCTACCTCTTCCCTTGTGCCTGTTATCCTGTGTGCATCATGGAGTCTAGCTCCAGGAATGATTCCATTGAAAGTCCTAGACAAGTTGGGGTGGCTGTCTCCCTCATGCCAACTGTCCACCTGCTTTGAAAGGGAAGCTGTGTTGTGGCATGGCTAGAAAATGTCCCGCCTACATCTCACCTGTACAGTTATTCTCCAGAACAAGGGGTTGGGCAGAGGACCTGATTGTGTTGCTGAACCTTGGTTTCAAAGTTCAAGACAGAGTTCTGCTGGCAAAACTAGAGGACAGCAGAGGACTAAAGTGAATAGAAAGGAAGCCAAAGGACAGGAAATAAAGGAGGCAAAGGGGGAGAAAACAAAGCATAGACAGCAGGTTCAGCATCTAAGCATGGAAGGAAGAGAGGGAATGAAAAAGATGTAGGGAAGGAAGGAAGGAAGGACAGAAGGAACAAGAGAGGGAGAGAAAGAACAGGGGAGAGAGAGTGTGGTAGACAGTATGAAGAAACTAAAGGACTGATATATTTTTGACCTCTAGGTGGCATTTCTGGAGACAGTGAAGCTCATGAACAGAGTCCAGAGTCCCTTGTGCACAGGCTGTTTCCAAGAAATGAGGGATAAGTGCAGGAAGGTGACATAAATCAGGTCAGAAGCAATTGTGCAGATTCTTAATCTTGATGACCAAGTTACCGACATACATGTCTGCACCCCAGTTGATGAATCCAGGGCACTGTTCCTTGTTACTGTTCCAAATATGGCCACCGCAAGATCAGAAAGTCCATATTGCCAAATAGGTGAATTTATACTAGGAAACCATACCCCGGCTAACCTCCAGTTTGCTGGAGCAACCTTCACTTGTTCACTGGCGGTTCAGTGATTCAGTGTTTGAACCAGAAGCCCCAAGTATCCCTCACCCACTCCCTGACCTGTTGAGAAAAGCATGTGGAAGTGCTGGCAGGATCAGCAAAGCAATTCCACTGGATGGCAGTGGAGGATCAGGAATGCTGAGACACCCTTCTTCCAGGGTCCCTCCCTCCGCCCAACTCTGAGTGAAAAAAACAAACTGAAAAAGGCCAACTTAACACCAATAACTTAACACCAATATATCTTTGATATAATTTGTTCTCTTTCAGAACACCTATGGATCTCTTACATTTCCTCACCCACTTAAATCAGGCAGGAAGCCTCTCCTGTTCTCTCCTAACCCTGCCCCTCACAGGTGCATCCCCTCCCTTGCACACTGATCCTATTCAGTAGACCTCACCTGGAAGGGCTTAGGTCCATTTCTCTTTTTCAGATTATTCCTCCTCATTTATCATCATGTTCTCCAGCCCATCCACCCATGTGGGAGCCAGTTTCATAATTTCACCTTTCTGAGGCCTAAAAACAATATGAAAGTTGCAGGAAAATGTTGTCTTATTATCTTTAGGGAAAGAAAATAAACATTCCAAACACAAATGTATTTCCATATCACCAGTGCTGATGCAGGCATATGTGAACCAATAAATATAAACGAGTCCAGGGAAAATCAAATAGACATGTTTTAAAAAAGTTTGAAAATAAATTTTGTTCCTCACTCTAGGATCTCTATCACTATCTCTCTCTATATATCTATATATCGATTGATCGATTGATAGATCAATCTATCTACATATATAGATAAATATACATATATATATACATACATAAATATGAAAATGCTCCCTCATCTCTGTGAAATTACAATTCATTTCTTTGAAAACATAAAATAATTTTCTGCTTGTTTTGTTTTGTTTTTTCCTGAACTGGAACCAAATTTGAAAAGTTACTTAAGGAAAGCCAAACACCACTTAGAAGCAGAAATATCTGGGCTGTAATTAGGGTTTGTAGTGTAACAAGATCAATGGGCTTGGTAACTGAGTAACTCTTGGTATAATTACAATTGAAGATACAGATAAAGGTACAGATAGATCCAGGCTGCCACTTGCCACAACTGCCTCTACAGTGATGTTAACTTCAATAGGTTCAAGTCTAATTCATGCAAAAATAAGTCATTTTAGGTCTGAATTATTCACAAGAGTTCCAGGAGTCTAAGAAGGGAACACAATCAGGAAGTCCCCACAAACTGCCTGTGGTGAATCTCCAGGACCAGTGAGTGCTGGAGCCTGCTGAGACACTCCCCAAATCACCTGTTCCCAAAATATTCCCAATCCTCAAAACAAGAGGCTTTCTCCCTGTGGCCACCAGCAAATCTTCTAGTACCCCAAATGGAATTCCAGTCTCTAGGAAGCTCTAGCCCTGCTGTCGAGGTCAGAAACCTCTGTGCCTGCAAAGGAAGACCCCGGCAGACCCAGGAAGTATCTTTTAGAAGGGAAGTTCGCCAAAGGGAACTTCATCAAGAGCACAGGATCTGAATCCTCTTATCAAGACTGCCATGCCCCTGTGTCCTTTGTTCATAAACCTCACTGCCTACAAAGGAGGACCCTGGTGGACCCAGGAAGTCCCTTTTAGAAGGGAGCCTCACCATGAGCACCCATATCAGAGCCTTCCTTGCCAAAGCAGCCATATTATGGCACATAACTCTTTCACAGCAAACAACTGATGGCTGGGAAAGTGCTGTAGCCATTGGCTGCAGTCTGAGGGGCAGGATGATGCCCTGTAGTTAAAAGCTTTCCATCAAACTGTCAAAAAACAGGAAGGAGGAAGAATTGTACCTGGCTGGAGTATTTTACCTGACAGAGGAAGCAAATGGAAGGTGTGGATTCATTTGCAGTGGTCTTCCCAATCAGGGAACACTGGGGGAAGCTGGAATCCTTCCAGCCTGCTTAAAAAGACACAGAGATTAAGCTTGGGGTATCCAGGTGGACAGCATCATGGTACTTTACACAAAACTACAAGTTTGACTTTCAGGAGGCTTGGTCAGCAATCAGGTTTTCTGGCTGAGCACTGTCAAAGTCCTTTGAGAGGTGCTTGTTGAGGTTACTGACCCTCTCTGGGGAACATTCTGGCTGAATGCAGGACAGATGAAACATGTACAGAATCAAGACTAGCACTCCAGGGCCAATTATGCCTTTAATAGGTTTATAACTAACAAATTCCTAAATATGTTCTTTTATGTCCAAATTATGTGTAGAAGTTGAAGGGATCCTGAGTGGTGGACAGATTTACTACTCAGCATATTCAGCAGGCACTCAGCACAAACATCTGCATGACAGAATCTCCAGGACCTGAGAGTGTGTGACCCTGCAAGACTTGCCAAACTGTCCTCCCCTAAAACCCAGTCCAATGACCCCATGGCATTATCAAATTCCCAACTGAAAAGCCAGAGAGATGTCAGGGAGAACCATGGAAACCAGTGTTCCATTTTTGTACTCCAATTCTATGAAGTAATGATTCCTACCTTCGTCCACAGGGAAACCAACCTGTGCATTCCAGGACCTTGTCTGTACATCCAAATGTACCTGTCAGACATATTGTAAAGCTCACTTGACTTTTGGTATTCGAGTCACCTCAGCCTGTGATGAAACATTAGGCTCCTAGAAATGAAGACTATGTCAAAGAACTTTTGTCCCATCCCAGAGGATGTCAGCCAATCACATTCATGGTTGTGGCTTTAAAAAAGCTCTTTGCATATTCCCCAAAGACATTATGATCTCATTGTCTATAAACAAGTTCTCTCTATGTGACTCAGTCACTGGCAGTCAATATATTTGCCCGTATTTTCCCTACCCAAAGACAGAGACTTTCTTGTACCTAGGCCTTTCATAACCATGTACATGTTGACAAGTATTGATGAGTGTGATTTTGTAGTACAAAAAAAAATAGAAACAGAAACAAAAACAAAAACAAAGACAAAAAAAATAGTTCTCTGATGGTACCTCCATGGATTCCAGTGCATCTAGACACACAACAGAGAACCCAGTGCTCTGTCTACTGCCAGGATGCCAGTACCAACACCCATTCCTTGGCTGTCTCTCTTTCTCTGATTTGGCCAAATTCAAAAGAAATCTAATACTTCAACTTAATTTCTATTAAGGTCCTGAAAACATGGAAAAGGAAACCAGGAGAAAGAATGTTGTTTCTCTCTCTCTCTCTCTCTCTCTCTCTCTCTCTCTCTCTCACACACACACACACACACACAGTGATTTTCTTAAACAGCACAAGAATAACTGGAGGCAAAGAACATGGAAAGCAGGATAGGAGGGAGAGAACAAGTGAAAAAGCCCAATACCTCAGAAGGAGGGGATGAAGGAATGATGGGCTAAGGAAGAATTAAAAAAAAAAAAAAAGAAGAAATGAGAGATATATAAAATATTTGTGGAATTTCTGGGGATTCCCAAATCCATGAAGAGACCTACAAATTCCAAAAGCACTGTCTGATTAAAAGAAATGGGTGATAGGTATGTATGAGGGTTCCAAATGTTATGAGTGCAGGGACCCTGTAGAGCAATAGCTTCCTGGGCTGTCTCTGCTTCTTGATGGTGGTAGGAGGATATGAAGGAGTCAATAGTGGGTTTTCCATAAGTCCTTCAAGCCAGCTGACTCCTGGTCAAAAACTTCTCTGTACCCTGGCAAACATGGCTGACACAGGAAATCTAAGCTTGCATTTCCTGTGTAGCTGCACTTTTAGCCTTGGGACATGACATGCCTCAGGGAATGACAATAGCCTGCCCCAACAGGTAACCTAGAACCTGAAATACCATAGTACTCTCAGCCTGGCTAGAGATGCCTTCCTTTCAGTGTTGGCACTGAATCCCCTGTATCTACACTTCCTCTTCTTCAGACTCACTGAAACAGCACACTGAGGTGCTCTCAGAAACAGGAAAACAATTCCACATGATGGCAGCATTGCTCCATGAATACCAAGGCATGTACCCTTATACCAAGATCTCTTCTCCTCTTCCTCCTCCTCAGCCCCACTCTGAGAAAAAAGCAGGTCAATAATTGGGTACAAGACTACACAATGTGGCTGAGTTCAGTCCTGGATTTTTGGCAGGACAGTGTGACTTGGAGTCTTTCTGAGTGGATACTATTGTTTATTATTACCAATATAATCATTATAATTATATTATTATTATTATTACTACTACTACTACTACTATTATTATTATTATTATTATTGTGTGACTGTGCCTCCTGTGTGCTTCTGTGTGTGTGTTTCCTAACAGGGCAACTTATATGAGAGCAAAGAAAATGGGCTGTTGGCCAAGGGAAGGTGAATCACCTTCCCACACAGGTCCTAGGAACAGGAATAGATCTTTACCTGATGGAGGAAGGTTCCAAGTTGGACAGAAATAAAAAAATATAAACAGGAAATTTCCAAAATGATGTCTTTGAATCCTTAAGCTAGTAATAGGAACACAGCTGCCAACTACACAATTTGGTCTTCTCGCCTAAAGATCTCACCTTCTGGAGTCCATGACCCTGGCTTTGTATCCAAGTGGATGAACTGGCCTATTATCACATCATGGGTGAGTTTGGGGATGGAGGCTCCCCATCCTGGGCTCAACATTAAAGTTCTAGAAGATCCAGGTCATGTGGCATGAAATATCCAAAGAAGAATCCTGAATCCATCCCAGGGCCTGCCTGCCTGCCATTCCCTAGCTAAGGCCACAAACCATCTCTTTGACCAATCATGCCACCATTATGGTCTCACCATCAGTAATCAATTCCACCTATTATCCTGTTCATCCATTGTCAATTATTGATATCCAACTGTATGATATCTATGACCTTCCTGGTGCCTGTTATCCTGTGTGCATCATGGAGTCAAGCTCCAGAATGATTCCACTGAAAGTCCTAGACAAGTTGGGGTGGCTGTCTCCCTCATGCCAACTGTCCACCTGCTTTGAAGGGGAAGCTGTGTTGTGGCATGGCTAGAAAATGTCCCGCCTATATCTCAACTGTACAGTTATTTTCCAGAACCGCGGGTTATGCAGGGGACCTGATTGTGTTGCTGAACCTCACTTCCAGGTTCAAGACAGAGCTCAGCCTGAAGAGGACAGCAGAGGAGTAAAGGGAATAGAAAGGCAGCCAAAAAAAAAAAAAAAAAACAAACAGGAAATACAGAAGACACAGGGGAAGAAAAGAAAGCATAGACAAAAGGGTCAACATCTAAGCATGGAAGGAAGGCAGGGAATGAACAATACATAGGGAATAAAAGAAAAAAGGAGAGATAGAAGGAATGAGGAAAGGAAGAAATGTGAGAGGGAGAGTGATAGACTATGAAGAAGAAAGTAGAGGACTGATACATTTTTGGCCTTTAGGTGGCATTTTTGGAGCTCCTGAAACTCATGAACAGAGTCCAGAATTCCATGGGCACTGGAAGATTCCTAGAAATGAGGGATACCTGCAGGTAGGTGCCATATATCAGGACATAAGCAACTGGGCAGACTCCTAACTTTGATAATCAAGCTACCCACATATCAGTACCCAGTTGGTGAAGCAAAAGCAGTGTTCCTCATCAATTACCAAACATGGCCTTCTTGAGATGACAAAGTCCCTATTCTGGGGTAGCAGAATTTAGGACTATGAAATAAAAACCATGGCTAACCTCAGAACTAGCCAATTGGCTGCAGATACCTTCACTTGTTCATTGCTTGTTCACTGATTCAGTGTTTGAACCTGAATCCCAAAGTATCCCTCACACACTACAAGACATGCTGAGAAGAAAATGTGGAGGTGTTGACAGAACAGCAAAATAATTCCACTGGATGGCAATGGAGTATCATGAATGTGAGACACCCTTACTCCAGGGTCACTCCCTCTGCACAAGTCTGAAGAAAAAAACAAACTGAAAAAGCCAACTTAACACCAGACACCAATATATCATTGATAGAACTTGGCCCCTTATTTATGTTATAAATCCAGAAGATACAGAGATCTGTGACTCAGTGTATTAAGTCACTCCACCACTAGGACAGAGCCCACCTTCAAGGCATAAGGGCCAAAGGGGAAAACTTTATTGGGATACCTTCCCTAGATGCAAGAGCCAGGAGAAGCCACAGAAACACACTTCTAGTCAGCCACTTGTCCTGGGACAAAATACAGTACAGTTAGTTCAGCCTGAAGTACTCTACTTGGCACATGGACATAGTATCCTCAACATTGTGACCCATGGGGTGTTGGAGACTAAACCCTCAGAGATCCACCACCTCATCCTTGAGACTGACTGTGATGCATAGACCAAAAGAACTCTTCCCCCTTTCTCATGAAGACAGCCCCGCCAGTACATTTACACTCTCTATCTCCACAAAGCTCTATAGGATGGAGGACCTTTGGGGATTGTGATTAAACCTTTTAGTTTTGGCCTGTTCTGACTTCTCAGGGGCCCAAGGTCATACACCTATGGATTGGTTTGTGTACCCTACCCACATACCTTCTACACAACAGTCCCAGCTACCATGTTATAAGCAAACTCAATCACTCATCCACAAGGGTAGATGCCATACTTCAGTGATCCCAGTTCTGCTGATATGCCCAGCTGGGCTCCAGCTGAAGGCTGGGTCTCTAAGAGGTTAACTTCAGGGTCTCTGGAGCCTTCTTTTATGGACACTGTCTGTTACAGACACCACAGACGCCTCCATATCATTCCCACACAAGGACATGACCTGGTTTCAGTGGTCTAAGGACCATACAGGAAAATTAAATTGGGAACTGAAAAACTAGAAACAAGAATAAGAGATACACATAAATTCCTCAGAAGAAACTGAACCTTGGGATGAGTACAATCCCCTCCTATTCTACCAAGTTATGTCTAAAAATTAATTATAATGTTTATATTTTTGGAGATCCCCAAGCCCATGTACAAAGGCCAGTATCTCACAAGCAGTGTGATTCTAGGAAAAGAGTGATGTATGGGAACAAGGGCCCAAAACTAAGCATGAATTCAGGGACCTTGCTGTATAAGTCTGTATTATCTAGATTCACAGAAAGTATGGAATGTATGTGTATATTGAGGGAATTTACTGTCTTGACTTACAGTTTGTAATCCAACTAACCCAACAATGGTCACCTGTGAATCAGAAGTTCAAGAATCTAGAGCTGGAGAGATAGCTCAGCAGTTAAAAGCACTGACTGCTCTTCCTAAGTTCCTAAGTTCAAATCCCAGCAAGCACATGGTGATGCACTACCATCTGTAATGGGATCTAATGCCCTCTCCTGGGATGTCTGAAGACAGCTATGAATAAGTGGGCCTGAGTGAGTAGAGCCAGAAAGAGAGCTGGAGAGATGGGTCAGATGTTAAGAGCACTGACTGCTTTCCTGGAGGTCCTGAGTTTCATTCCCAGCAATCACCTGGTGGCTCTCTACCATCTGTAATGATGTCTGATGCCTTCTCTGTTGTGTCTGAAGACAACTACAGACCACATGCATATCATCATCATCATCATCATCATCATCTAGTATCAGTTCCATGAGCCTAGATGCATCAGCTGGTCTTCTGAGGACGTATAATCCAACAGATGTGCTGTCAAGTAAATGCAAGAAGAGAGGTGAGAATCTTCCTTCTTCTAATGTCCTTATGTAGGTCTCCAGGAGAAGGTATGGTACCACATCTAGATCTGGGACTTGTTTTGTCCCACCTGACCTTGGACTCAGAGATCTCCTTGCCTCAGTCTCCTGGAATTAAAGCCCTGTATTACCTTGCCTCGGATAGTCACCATGGCTCCAAGATCTCCAGGCCAAGATCCAGGTCAGAAACATGTGTCTTCTAGCCTCAAGATCTGGATCACAGGTGAGTCCTCCAATACTGGTTTGTAGTTTATGCCCCCATATTGTTGGTGGCAGCAGCATGAACAGGCCACTTGCTGACAGTATTGAACCAACAATGCCATGGTACCCATTTTTCAAGTTCCCTACTTCTTTGATTATAAAAAAAAAATCTGTCTTGCCAGTACATCTCAAGATGGCTAACCTCTATCTTGTCCTCTTCTGGTCAGATGGGCCTTACAGCTTCACTGTGTATATGTGACTTGGAGGTCACAGGCCACACAGGTTCCTCATTACCACTCCAACACAGGGACATGGCATGCCTTCAGGACTACACAGGAAAACTAAAAGCAAAAAGAAAATCTCTACACAAAAGAAACAAAAGAAGATCTACAAATATATTATTGGGCAGAAACTTGAGATTGGGCAACATACAACTCGCTCAGGTCTTTCCAGAAATTCTCAAACTGGCCCATATGCACATAACCTGTAACTGGAATCTTGACAGTGAGTGCCAGTGTAACCCATAGAGTGTTCAGTCCTCCCATGGGGAAGGAGAGATTATATAGCCATTGCACAACAAAACTTGTAATTCATGGCTAACTGATTCTTCTTCCTACACATATATACCAGGCTTCTGACAGGTATAGGTCATAGGACAAAGAAGAAGGAAGGCAGTTAGAACAGCAGCAACAACCACCTATTTACACAGGCCCTAGGGCCATAGATGTATTTATCCCTGGCAGAAGGAGAGGCCAGGGTGTAGAGAGGACAAAAAATGCAAAGACACTTTCCATGTTGAGAGCTCTAGATCCTTGTCCATGGACTAGAGTCCAAATAAAAATAATAACTGTTACCCAATGTCTTCGGTCTTCTGGTCCAGTGAACCCAACCTGTGCATTCTAGGACTTTGTCTATACATCCATTTGGACCTGTCAGCCATAGTACAAAACTCCCATGAATTTTTGTGTTGAGTCATGTCAGCTTCTGATGAAACATTAGTCTTCTAGAGCCCTCATCTAAGAACTATGGCAAAGCACTGTTAGCCTATGTCACAGGATGCCAGCCAATCATGTTTGTTGTTATGACTTTAAACCAGCTCTTTGGATATTCCCAAAACCATTATGATATCATTGTCTATAAAAAAGACCTACCTGTCTCAACCACTTACAGGCAAGATGTTTACCAGTACTTTCTTTCTCCAAAGATAGAGTCCCTCTTCTTCCTAGGTGTTTTTTCTACAGTAATAAAAAACAGCTCTCTGGTTGTATCTACGTGGATTCCAGGGTACTTATACACACAACAGAATACACAGTCCTCTGTCTCTTGCCAGGATGCAGGTATCACACCATCATTCCAATACCCATTCCTTGGCTGTCCCTTTCTCTCACTTTGCCAAAGTCAAAAGAAATCTAATATACTTCATCCTTTTTTCTACTAAGGACCTGAACACATGGAGAATGACATCAGGAGAAGGAATGTTGTTTCACACATACACACACACAGATACAGACACACACACACACACACAGATGCACATTGATTTTCTTAAACAGCACAAGAATAACTGGAGGCAAAGAACATGGAAAGCAGGATGGGAGGGAGAGAACAAGTGAAAAAGCCCAATACCTCAGAAGGAAGGGATGAAGGAATGATGGGCTAAGGAAGAATTAAAAAAAAAGAAGAAGTGAGAGATATATAAAATATTTGTGGAATTTCTAGGGATCCCCAAATCCATGAAGAGAGTTACAAATTCCAAAAGCACTGTCTGATTAAAAGAAATGGGTGATAGGTATGTATGAGGGTTCCAAATGTTATGAGTCCAGGGACCCTGTAGTGCAATAGCTTCCTGGGCTGTCTCTGCTTCTTGATGGTGGTAGGAGGATATGAAGGAGGCAATAGTGGGTTTTCCATAAGTCCTTCAAGGCAGCTGACTCCTGGTCAAAAACTCCTCTGCACCCTGGCAAACATGGCTGACACAGGAAATCTAAGCTTGCATTTCCTGTGTAGCTGCACTTTTAGCCTTGGGACATGACATGCCTCAGGGAATGACAAGAGCCTGGCCCAACAGGTAACCTAGACCCTTAAATACCATAGTACTCTCAGCCTGGCTAGAGATGCCTTCCTTTCAGTGTTGGCACCAGAGTCCCCTGTATCTACACTTCCTCTTCTTCAGACCCACTGAAACAGCACACTGAGGTGCTCTCAGAAACAGGAAAACAATTCCACATGATGGCAGTATTGCTCCACGAATACCAAGTTACCTTTATCCCAAGATCTCTCCTCCACCCAACTCTGAGGAAAAAAACAGGCCAACAATTGGCCATAAGACTATTTATTGTTCATCATCATCATTATTATTATTATTATTATTATTATTATTATGGGAGTGTACCTCCTGTGAGCTTCTTTGTGTGTATGTCTCCTGACATAGCAACTTATAGGAGAGAAAAGAAAATGGGCTGTTGGTCCAAGGGAAGGTTGGTCATCTTCCCACAGAAGTCCTAGGAACAGAAATAGATTTTTACCTGAGAGAAGGAAGGTTCCAAGTTGCACAGAAGAAAAAAAATACACAGGAAATTTCCAATATGAGGTCTTTGGATCCCTAAGCAACTAATAGGAACAGAGTAGATAAGAGAGCGCCTAATCACACTATTTGGTCTTCTCGTCTAAATATCTCACCTTCTGGAGTCCATGACCATGGCTTTGCATCCAAGTGGATTTACTGTCCTATTACAAATCATGGCTGAGTTTAGTGATGGAGGATCCCTTCTTCTAATTCAAGACCACATGATTCTTCTTCCCATACATACACACATGACTCCTAACAGGAAAAGGTCACAGGACAAAGAAGTATGAAGGAGGTTGGAACAACAGCTACAACTTCCTATTCACACAGGCCCTAGCAGGTTGTATAGAGGACAGTAAACACACAGATACTTTCCCTGTTGAGTGCTCTAGTTCCTTGTACATAGACCAGAGTCAGAATAAAAATGACAACTGTCACCCAAACTCTTCAGTCTTCTTGTCCAGAGAACCCAACCTGTGCATTCCAGGACCTTGTCTGTACATCCAGTTGTACCTGTCAGCCATAGTGTAAAACTCACATGAAGTTTTGTGTTGAGCACCTCAGCCTCTGATGAAACATTGGTCTTCTAGAACCCTCATCTGAGGACTACGGGAAATCATTCTTATCACATCCCAGAGGATGCCACAATGTTTATTATTGTGGCTTTAAAATGGTTCTTTGTATATTCCCCCAAAACATTATGATTTCATTGTCTATAAACAAGTTCTTTCTACCTGTCTCAACCAATGACAGTCAAGATATTTGCCAGTACTTTTTTTCTCCAAAGACAGATTCCCTCTTGTTCCTAGGTCTTTCTTTACCATGGATATGTTGCCAAGTATGGATGTATATATTCTATCTACAGTACAAAAAATAGTTCTCTGGTAGTATCTACATGGATTCCAGAGCACCTAGACACACAACAGAGTACCCAGTCCTCTGTCTCTTGCCAGGATGCCAGTATCACACCACCATACCAACACTCATTCCTTGACTGTCTCTCATTCTCTCATTTTGCCAAACTCAAAAGAAATCTAATACTTCATCTTGTTTTCTACTAAGGATCTGAACACATGGAGAAGGATATCAGGAGAGGGAATGTTGTTTCACACCCACCCACCCCCAACACACACACTGAGTTGTCTTTAACAGCACAAGAATAACTGGAGGCAAAGAACATGGAAAGGAGCATGGGATAGAGGGAACAAGTGAAAAAGCCCAATACCTCAGAAGGAGGGGATGGAGGAAGGATGGGCTAAGGAGGGAATAAAGGGAAAGAAGAATTGAGAAATGTATAAACTATTTGTGGAATTTCTGGGGATCCCCAAACCCATGAGGAGAGCTACAAATTCCTAAAGTAGTGTCTGATTACAAGAAATAGCAACTATGAATAGATGAAAGTTTGAAAGGTAATCATGAGTCCTGGGACCCTATTGTACTCACAGCTTCCTTGGCTGTCTCTGCTTCTTGATGGTGGTAGGACAATAGAAAGGGGACAATAGTCAATTTTTCATAAGTCCTTCAAGACAGCTGACTCCTGGTCAATGAACTCCTCCTCACCCTGACAAACATGGCTGACACAGAAAATCTAAGTTTGTATTTTTTCTATGTAGCTGTAGTTTTAGCCTTGGGACATGACATGCTTCAGAGAATGTCAAGAGAGTGCACCAACAGGTAACCTAGACCCTAAAATACCACAGTACTATGAGCCTGGCTAGAGACTCTTTTCAGTGTTGGGACTAGAGTCCCCTGTATCCACACTTCATCATCTCCAAACCTGCTGAAACAGACCACTGGGGTGTTCTCAGAAACAGGAAAACAATTCCACTTGATGGTGTTCCATGAACACCAAGGAACCCTTATCCCAAGATCTCTCCTCCGCCCAATTCTGAAGAAAAAACATTCCAGCAATTTGTGACAAGACTATACAATGTGACTGAGTTCACTCCTGGATTTTTCTGCAGGACAATGTGACTTGGATTCTTTCTGGGATACTATCATTTATTATTATTATTATTTTTATTATGTGCATGTGTGCACCTGTGTGCCTGTGTGTGAGTATGTGGGGGTGTAGGGGGTGTATCAATCCTAGGTCCTCAGTCCAACTATGTTTAGTAATTTGGCCACAACAACAGGGTTTTCTGCTGAAGGCATAAATACTATATAGGGAAAATAAATTGCAAAATCCACCACTGGATGCAAAGAGTTGCTAGAAGCCAAAGAAACAAAACATTAGGGGAAAACTGAACTCAGGGTGAACCCACTCCCATCTCCCATAGTCTAGGAGGAACACATAACTAGCCTATGTGCATAGAAGCCTCAGCTAGGATCATGACTCTGGGGTCCAGGGTTGATCAATATGTGTCCATGTCTTCCATGGTTGTGCAGATACCCCATAACCATGCTACACTAATCATCAGGTTCAAGGTTAGCTGACGTCTCCTCCCCACACTCACTCAGGAGTCTCCTGACAGGGAGAGTCATAGAACAGAAAGAAAAATGGGCAGTTGGCTCAAGGGAAACACTGTGTCGTCTTCCTACACAGTGCCTAGAAACAGGAATAGACTTTTACCTGACACAGGAAGGTGCCAAGTTGCACAGAAGAAGAAAAAATACAGAGAAAATTTCCAGTGTGAGGTCTTTGGATCCTTAAGGTACTGTTAGGAAAAGAACAGAGAGGAGAGGGCAGCTGCCAAACACACATGTTGGTCTTCTTGACTATTGATTTCATGATCAAAGCAGGCCATGACCCTAGCTTCACATTCAAGTGGATGCTCTGGCCGATTACCATATTGTGGGTGAGTTTGGGAATGGAGGCTTGTTCCCTTCTCCTCTGTTTAAAGTTAAGGTTCTAGAGGATCCTGCTCATGGTACATGAAAATATCCAAAGAAGAATCCTGATTCCATCCCAGGGCCTGCCTGCCTTCCAAGCCCTGGTCAAGGCTACAAACCATCTCTTTGGAACCATCTTGCCACCATTATGGTCTCACCATAAGTAATCAAGTATACCTATTATCTTACTGATTCATTGTCAATCATTGATTTCCAACTATCTTTCTGCTTCCTCCCTTGTATATGTTGTCCCCTGTGCATCATGTAGTGCAGCTCCAGGAATGATTGTATTGTAAGTCCGCAGACAAGTTGGGGTGCCTGTCTCCCTCATGCCAACTGCCCATCTGCTTTGAAGGTGAAGCTTTGTTGTGGCATGACTAGAAAATATCCTGCCTACATCTCACTTGTGCAGTTAATCTCCGGAACAGGGGGTTGTGCTGCTGCTGATTGTAGGACCTGATTGTGTTGCTGAACCTCTGCTTCCAGGTTCAATACAGAGCTCTGCCTGGAAAACTCCTGGAGGACAGCAGAAGAGTAAAGGAAATAATAAGGAATCTAAAGGAAGAACATACAGAAGGCACAGGGAGAGAAAACAAAGCATAGATAACAGGCTCAGCATCTAAGCATGGATAGAAGGTAGAATGAAAAAGACATGGGCAATAACAGAAAGAAGAAGGGAGGGAGGGATGGAAAGAATGACAGAGGGAGGGAGGGAACGAATGGGGGAGGGAGAGTGTGGTAGACAGTATGAAGAAGAAACTAAAGGACTGATATATTTTTGACCTCTTATGTGGCATTTCTGGAGACCCTGAATCTCATGAACAGAGTCCAGAGACCGATGGGCTTTGGCTTATTCCAAGAAATGAGGGATACCTGCAGGTAGGTGCCATAAACATAGCTCAGAGTTGATAGGTAAGTTACAAACATATGTGCACCCAAGCTGAAGAATCCAGGCAGTACTCCTCATCATTGTGCCAAAAAATGGTTGCTGCAAGATCACGAAGCCCCTATTCATAAGTAACTAACGTTATAACTAAGAAACCAAATCCTAGATAACCTCAGAAGTAGCCAGTTGGTTGGAGCGACCTTCACTTGTTCACTGGATATCCTCTGATTCAATGTTTGAAAGAGAAGCCCCAAGGATCTGTCACCTCCTCCCAGACCTGCTGAGAAAAGCATGTGGGGGTGTTGGTAGGAACAGCAAAGTAACTCCACTGGATGGCAGTGTAGGATCAGGAATGCTGAGATACCCTTCTTCCAGGGTCACTCCCTCCGCCCTTCTCCTAGGGAAAAAAAACTGAAAAAGCCAACTTAAAACCAGATTCCAATATATCTTAGATAAAACTTGACCCTCATATATACAGAAACTTATGTTATAGATCTAGAAGATCTGACTCAGTGTAGTAAGCCACTTCCCCCACAAGAACAGAGACCAGCTTCAAGTCATAAAGGCCAAACAGCAAAAGGTAATTGGGATACTCTCCCTAGATGCAAGAGCCAGGAGAAGCCACTGAAACACACTTCTAGTCAGAGACTTGTCCTGGGACAAAATACAGCACCATTAGTTCAGCCTGAAGCACTCTAGTTAGCATATGGGCACAGTATCTTCAACACTGTGACCCTGAGTGTTGGAGTCTAAACCCTCAGAGGCCCACCACCTCATCTTTGAGACTGACTGTGATGCATAGACCAAAAGAACTCTTTCCCTTTCTCCTGAAGACAGCCCTGCTAGGACATTTACATGCCCCATCTCCACAAAGCTCTAGAGGCAGAAGTACTCTGGGTTATGGTAATTAAACCCTCTAGTTTTTACCTGTTGTGACTTCTCACTAGCCTGAGGCCAAACATCTATGGACTGGATTCTGGATCCTACCCATAGACTTTCCACACAAAGGTCTCAGCTACAAAGTCTTAAGCAGAGACAACCACCCATCCATTAGAGCTGATGCCACATTTTAGTGATCCCAGCTCTGGTGATATGCCCATCTGGGCTCTAGCTGAAAGGTAGGTCTCTAAGGCGTTTAACTTCAGGGCTTCTGGAGCCTTATTTTATGGACACTGTCTGTTATAGACGGCAAAGATTCTGCCACATCACTCCAACATAAGGACATGACCTGGTTTCAGGGCCTAAGGACCATACAGAAAAAATAAATTGGGAACTGAAAAACTAGAAACAAGAAGAAACACATAAATTTCGCAGAAGAAATTGGACCTTGGGCTGAATACAATCCCCCTCCTGCTCTACCAAGATATGACTAAGAAATAAGTATAATGTTGATATCTCTGGAGATCCCCAAGCCCATGTACAAAGGCCAGTATTTCATAGGCAGTGTGATTCCAGGACAAGAGGGCTGTATGGGAGCAAGGGCCCAAAACTAAACATGAATCCAGGTACCTTGCTGTATTAGTCTGTATTATCTAGATTCATAGAACCTATGGAAAGTCTGTGTATATTGAGGGATTTGACTATCATGACTTACAGTTTATAATCCAACTCACCCAACAATGATCAGCTGTGAATCAGAAGTTCAAGAATGTAGAGCTGGAGACATGGATCAGCAGTTAAAAGTACTGACTGTTCTTTCTATGTTCCTCAGTTCAAATCCCAGCAAGCATATGGTGACTTACCACCATCTGTAAGGGGATCTGATGCCGTCTTCTGGAGTGTCTGAAGAAAAATAGGAGTAAGTGGGCCTGAGTGAGTAGAGCCAGAAAGAGAGCTGGAGAGATGGGTCAGAGGTTAAGAACACAGACTGCTTTTCTGGAGGTCCTGAGTTCAATTCCCAGCAACCACATGGTGGTTCTCACCATCTGTAATGATGTCTGATGCCTTTTCTGGTGTGTCTGAAGACAGCTATAATGTACTTGCATTTCATCATCATCATCATCATCATCATCACCATCATCATCACCATCACCACCACCTAGTATCAGTCCCATGACCCTAGATGCATCAGCTGGTCATCTGTAGAGGTAGATTCCAACAGATGTGCTGGCAAGTAAATACAAGCAGAGAAGAGAGAACCTTCCTTTTTCTAATGTCCTTATGTAGGTCTCCAAGAGAAGTTGTGGGCCATATGAGAAAAGTGTACTACCACATCTGGATCTGGGACTTGTTTTTTCCCAGGCTGACCTTGAACTGAAATATCTCCTTGCCTCAGTTTCCCGGAATTAAAGCCCCGTACTACCTTGACTGGACCTAAGCTTTTCATAGTCACTATGGCTCAAGATCTCCATGGCAAGATGTAGCTCAGAAACATGTGTTCTTCTAGCCACAAGATATGGATCACAAGTGAGCCCTCTAATTCTAGATTATAGTTTATCCCCAATATAACCACACTAACAACGAGGAATAGCCATTGCACTTGCTTTGCCCACAGGCACTTGGACTGTCTCTCTTTCTTGACAGTAGATTATGAAGGCATTGAATGTATGATGCCCACTTACCTGCTCTGATGCTGCTGACTCCAAGGAAGCTGGGATTAATACTACTCCTTTCACTTCAGACTCACAACAACAGTTCCCAATGTATTCTTCAGTCCATTACCCCCAGACTTTTTGAGAGTAAACACATTGAATTGTTGATGGGAACAATAAAAACAGGACACTTGCTGACACTTTTGAACCCAAAATGCCACAGTACCCATCTTTCAGGTTCTCTCCCTCCCTTCTTCTGTGATGATAAAAATAAAAGCCCATCTCGCCAATACATCCCAAGATGGCTAACCACAACATTGGCCTCTTTTGGCTAGAAATGGGTCTTGTAGCTTCACTGTGTATATACTGTATGGGAGTCACAGGCCACACAGGTTCTTCATTCCCATTCTAACACAAGAAGATGGCATGACCTCAGGACCATGCAGGAAAAATAAAAGGATTGGTCAAAAGAAGCTCTACAAATACATTCTTAGAAAGAAACGTTTTCCTGGATAAAAAAAACTACTCACTCAGTTCTTCCTAGAAATGCTCTAACTGGCCCATATGTGCATGACCTATAACTGGAATCTTGACAGTGAGTGCTATGGTAACCCATAGAGTGTTCAGTCCTCCCATGGGGAAGGAGAGATTGAATAGCCATTCCACAACCAAACTTGTAATTCAAGGCCAACTGATTCTTCTCCCCAAGCATGCACACCAGGTTCCTGACAGGACAAGGTCACAAGCTAAAAAAGAATGAAGGTGGTTGCAACAATAGCTATAACCACCCTTTCACACAGACCCTAGGGCCAGAGATGTATTCATCCCTGGCAGAAGGGGAGGCCAAGTTGTATAAAGGACAGTAAATACACATATACTTTCCATGTTGAGTGCTCTAGTTCCTTGTACATGGACCAGAGTCAGACTAAAAATAACAACTGTCACCAAATTTCTCCAGTCTTCTTGTCCAGAAAACCCAACCTGTGCATTCCAGGCCCTTGTCTATACATCCAATTATACCTGTCAGCCACAGTGTAAAACTCACATGAGTTTTTCTGTTATGTCACCTTAACTTCTGATGAAACATTGAACCTCATCTAGAACCCTCATCTGAGGACTGTCAAAGAACTTTTAGCCCATCTCAGAGGCTACCAGCCAATCACATTCGTGGTTATGGCTTTAAACCATCTTTTTGGATATTCCCAAAAATGTTATGATCTCATTGTCTATATACAAGTTCGCTTTACCTTACTCAGCTGCTTACAGCCAAGATATTTGCCAGTAATTTCTTTTTCCAAAGACAGAGTCTCTCTTGGACCTAGGTCTTTCTTTACCATGTACATGCTGCCAAGTGTGGATATATGTAACTCTATCTAAAGGACAAAAAAAGGTGCTCTGTTGGTATCTACATAGACTTGAGAGCATCTAGATATACTACAGAATGCCTAGACCTCTGACTCTTGCCAGGATGCCAGTATCACATCATCATTCCAACACCCATTCCTTGGACTGTCCCTCTTTGTCTCATTTTGTCAAACTCAAAGGAAATATAACATTTCATCTTGTTTTCTCCTAAGGATCTGAACACATTGAGAAGCACATCAGGAGAAGGAGTGCCATTTCACACACACACACACACACACACACACACACACACACACACACACTGACTTGTCTTGTCTTTCTAACACATGTACGCTGTAAGCACAGAACAAGGATAGGAACATGGGTTGGAGGGAACAAGTGAAGAAGCCTAATCCCTAAGGATGGGATGGAATCGACTACAAAGTGTCCAGGGAACCAACCAGCCTGGTCTCCACCACCTCTACACAGCAGCACTATCACCTGCTCCTTCATCCCCCACATATCAATCTGTGTGTCTCTTTGAGAAACCTGCCAGCTGCCAGAGTGCATCACCACTGGCACCATCACTAAGGCTGTGGTTCTGGGCAGTACAGAGACCCTGTGCCTGGCCATCTCCCAGAACTCAGAGCAGATGGCCAGCCCCAGTGCTATGCTGGAGGCACACCTTCTGATGGAGCTCTGTGGACTCTTTCCAGCAGATGAGGAACCAGTTTGCCTTCTGTGAGGCTATCAACAAGCTGGAGAGCAACATCCAAGAGAGAGCTGGAGATATGCCCCATGACAGCCTCCAGTGGGCCAGTGGTCACACAAGACTTCAGCAAGCTGCTTAGCTCCATGAAGGAGATCAGCTATACTGTCTGGACATAGCAGTAAGCACTGTATGTCAGCGAGAGATGTTGCAGTCCATGGGGCTTTTGTGCCCATGAAGATGGGGACAGAGGTTTGGGGAGCTGGCAACCTTTCCCAGGAGCTTTACAGAGCATCAAGCAGAGTCAGGGCCTAATGGAGTCAGCCCTTCCTCCCATGCTTTGTGCCAGCTGTCCTGCACCTTTCCTGCCCAGCCCAGGTGCCTCAAGCCACCTCTCCTCACTGCCAGTGGGTGGGCCTCCTACTCTGAAGACTGTAGCTGGCATGCCTGGCCACCAGGCTTCTCACTCCCTGGTCTCAGACCTAGTTCCCAGGTCAGCCTGGAGTGCCCTTCCCTGCGCTTGCAGGAGAATGATCTCCTCTGATGGACCTTCTTGTTGCCAAGGCCTGGGAGCCCCTGTGCTTGCTGTCCTCAAACCTGCTATGCTTACCAACTGTCCCAGAGAGCCTGTGCTTACTTTTTTGTTTTTGTTTTGTTTTTTCATGTGAAGGAAGCTTTTGCTTAAAGGTCATGAGGTGCTAAAGCCTGGGGCTCACGTGGGTGGATACTAGAAAGAGGAGCTGGGTAGAGTGGTCTGTCACCTGGTCTCAATATCCTCAACAGTGTGCCCTATAGATCCTGGATAGCAAGCTTGAGTTTTATGTGTGTCAGGGCTGGCCAGGCACATAGCAAAGCCAAACCTAGGGCTCCGGGGGCTCCCCAAAATCTGAATTTCTGAGTAGTCTTCATCCTGTCTCATGCTCTAAGGACAGGCCCATCCTTTGTGGGCCTTGCCTTGTTGACAAGGATCCAGCATTCCGCTGTTTTTGAGCATTTATAAAGGTCTGCATAAAATGGAACAGGCACTAGGTACAAACAGGAAGGAAGTGGGGCTCTCCTGAGACCTGACTGCTTCTCAGAACTGCCTTCTAATCACTGAGAACAGTGCTTAGCCGGGTGCTCCTACAGAGCATGCACAGTGACTCAGCCAGAGCAGCAAGTCTTCCTTCCTAAGGCAGCCAGGACAAGATCTGAGCATAGGGACAGGTGAGGGCCACTCCTTGACTGAGCCAGAGCAGCTGAAGAACAGGGCACCTGCCTAGGCCCAGCACCGGCCAGAAGACACCTCCATAGTCCCTGCTTTTCTTCTGCAGGTGTGCTGCGCTGGCCCCAGGCCCACACCTATCACCTCATATCAGGGCTGGTAGAGATGATTTTCTCTGGATGTTCTTACACGTTCTTTTAGCACCTCACATCTACCTCCAAAGGCTGTTCTGCAGCCCAAGGGAGGCCGTGCCACATTGCCATTGACTTTGAATATCCAAACATCGCCATACCCTGACACTATGCTCACAAGGTACAAGCTCTGTTGCTAGCATGGAGTGCGACTATGTTATATATTATACCTTGTTATTACAATCTTTCTTAACATAGACTTGTGCTCTTATAGATGACATGCAAATAGCTCACTACTGTGCCCCTCTGGCACACCAAGAGCATTCCCCTTTTTCTCAGTTCAGAACATTTTGTTTCTATATATGACTGATTATTGAATCCAAATCTTTCTATAGGATTTTTAAAATAAATGTTTACAGAACTATTGACAGAAAAAAAGAAAAGAAAAGCAGTTATTTAAGAATACAAAACTACACATAGAAGCAGAAACTTCTGTACAGTGATAAGGTTTTTGCTATAACAATCTCAATGAGCTTGCTCACTGAGCTTCTCTTGGGCTAATGACAGTAGAAAACTCACAGATGTAGCAAAAGGTACAGAGAGAGCCAGGCTGGCACTTTCCATAGCTGCCTCTACAGTGATGTTAACTTCAATAGGTTCCTGTCTTATTCATGTAAAAATAAGTCATTTTAGGTCTAATTATTTGCAAGAATTATAGGAGTCTGAGCAGTGGACACAATCACTTCTCAGTAGGTTTAGAAGGAACTCCCCGACAAAATTCAGCATCCTTTCATGCTTAAAGTCTTGGAGAGAACAGGAATTCAAGGCCCGTACCTAAACATAGTAAAAGCAATATACAGCAAACCGGTAGCCAGCATCAAACTAAATGGAGAGAAACTTGAAGCAATCCCACTGAAATCAGGGACCAGACAAGGCTGCCCCCTTTCTCCTTATCTTTTCAATATTGTACTTGAGGTACTAGCTCGGGCAATTCGACAACATAAGGAGGTCAAAGGGATACAAATTGGAAAGGAGGAAGTCAAACTATCATTATTTGCAGACGACATGATAGTCTACCTAAGTGACCCAAAAAACTCCACTAGAGAGCTCCTACAGCTGATAAACAACTTCAGCAAAGTGGCAGGTTATAAAATCAACTCAAGCAAATCAGTGGCCTTCCTATACTCAAAGGATAAGCAGGCTGAGAAAGAAATTAGGGAAATGACCCCCTTCACAATAGCCACAAACAGTATAAAGTATCTTGGGGTGACTCTTACCAAACATGTGAAAGATCTGTATGACAAGAACTTCAAGACTCTGAAGAAGGAAATGAAAGAAGACCTCAAAAAATGGGAAAACCTCCCATGCTCATGGATCGGTAGAATCAATATAGTTAAAATGGCCATTTTGCCTAAAGCACTATACAGATTCAATGCAATACCCATCAAAATCCCAACTCAATTCTTCACAGAGTTAGAAAGAGCAATTATCAAATTCATCTGGAACAACAAAAAACCCAGGATAGCTAAAACTATTCTCAGCAACAAAAGAAAATCTGGGGGAATCAGTATCCCTGACCTGAAGCAATACTACAGAGCAATAGTGTTAAAAACTGCATGGTATTGGTACAGTGACAGGCAGGAGGATCAATGGAACAGGATTGAAGATCCAGAAATGAACCCACACACCTATGGCCACTTGATCCTCGACAAAGAGGCTGAAAACATCCAATGGAAAAAAGATAGCCTTTTCAACAAATGGTGCTGGTTCAACTGGAGGTCAGCATGCAGAAGAATGCGAATTGATCCATCCTTGTCTCCTTGTACTAAGCTCAAATCCAAATGGATCAAGGACCTCCACATAAAGCCAGACACTCTGAAGCTAATAGAAAAGAAACTGGGGAAGACCCTTGAGGACATCGGTACAGGGAGAAAGTTTCTGAACAGAACACCAATAGCGTATGCTCTAAGAGCAAGAATTGACAAATGGGACCTCATAAGGTTACAGAGTTTCTGTAAAGCAAAGGACACCATCAAGAGGACAGATCGGCAACCAACAAATTGGGAAAAGATCTTCACCAATCCTACATCAGATAGAGGGCTAATATCCAATATATATAAAGAACTCAAGAAGTTAGACTCCAGAAAACCGAACAACCCTATTAAAAAATGGGGTACAGAGCTAAACAAAGAATTCTCACCTGAAGAACTTCGGATGGCGGAGAAGCATCTTAAAAAATGCTCAACTTCATTAGTCATTAGGGAAATGCAAATCAAAACAACCCTAAGATTTCATCTTACACCAGTCAGAATGGCTAAGATTAAAAATTCAGGAGACAGCAGGTGTTGGAGAGGGTGTGGAGAAAGAGGAACACTCCTCCACTGCTGGTGGGGTTGCAAATTGGTACAACCACTCTGGAAATCAGTCTGGCGGTTCCTCCGAAAACTGGGCACCTCACTTCCAGAAGATCCTGCTATACCACTCCTGGGCATATACCCAGAGGATTCCCCACCATGTAATAAGGATACATGCTCTACTATGTTCATAGCAGCCCTATTTATAATTGACAGATGCTGGAAAGAACCCAGGTATCCCTCAACAGAAGAGTGGATGCAAAAAATGTGGTATGTCTACACAATGGAGTACTATTCAGCCATTAGAAACAATGAATTCATGAAATTCTTAGGCAAATGGATGGAGCTGGAGAACATCATACTAAGTGAGGTAACCCAGACTCAAAAGGTGAATCATGGTATGCACTCACTAATAAGTGGTTATTAACCTAGAAAACTGGAATACCCAAAACATAATCCACACATCAAATGAGATACAAGAAGAAAGCAGGAGTGGTCCCTGGTTCTGGAAAGACTCAGTGAAACAGTATTTGGCAAAACCAGAACAGGGAACTGGGAAGGGGTGGGAGGGAGGACAGGGGAAGAGAAGGGGGCTTACGGGACTTTCGGGGAGTGGGGGGGGCTAGAAAACGGGAAATCATTTGAAATGTAAATAAATTATATCGAATAAAAAAAAATAACAATAAAAAAAAAAGAAGGAACTCCCCACAAACAACTGCCTGTGATGAATCTCCAGGACCAGAGAGCTCTGGAGGCTACTGAGACACTCCCCAAATCGCCTGCTCCCAAAACATTCCTGCTCCTCAAACCAAGAGTCTTTCTTCCTGTGGCCACCAGCAAATCTTGTAGTGGCCCCAAGTTACCCACAATAACATTGTACCTGAACTAAATGCCCAGCAGCACTTCCTGCACCCGTGTATAAACTTTTATGGGTTTTACTTTTATAAGCTGCCCCTGGGCTGGACCCCAAGATATGAAAGACACCTGCACCAATACAACAAACTGTTTAGAATAAGGCTTCCATTTTGATTAGAAGTTGAGTAAAGTTTAAATTCTCAAGATCTCCCTGGAAACTGACATTCTACTTGTCAGAAAAAGGCATGTACATGGGTACCTGACATTCTGGTTGGCAAGTTAAGACATGGATGCTAGACAAGGCAAGTTTCCTTCCACAGTTGAATACCCCCAAACAATGGCATCAGGATAAATGCATAACAAAGACATGCTCCAAAGGAAATCTCCTATCCCTAAGTCCTGACTGGTGGAATAACTTGGCATAGATGCCTGTGGATTTCAGGTTGACAAGGCCATATACATCTTGACTCCAGGTCATGGTTCTGCTCTCAAACCTGGATTGTGGCCCTCATCAACCAGTCTTGAGGTGTGACATTTAGTAAACCATCCTATTTGACTGAGATTGGTGTTTAAGTGGTCTGTGTGGCAATTCTGAGACTCCAACATAAAAAAAAATTTTACTCATGAAGGCAGGATGATCAAGATCTAAATATTCCCTAAATGCCTTATGCTAGTTTTAACTTTCAACCAGGTATAACCTAGATTCAACAAGGTCCAGGGACCCTGTTTTGCACATAGCTTCCTGAGTTATCCCTGATTCTTGATGGTGGTAGGAGGATATGAAGGAGGCAATAGTCAGTTTTCCACAAGTCCTTCAAGGCAGCTGACTACTGGTCAAAAAATTCTTCTGCACTCTGACAAAGATGGCTGACACAGGAGATCTAAGCTTGTACTTCCTGTGTAGCTATACTTTTTGCCTGGGGCATGGCATGCTTCCGGGTATGGAAAGAGAGTGCCCCAACGGGTATCCTAGATCCTGAAGTACCACAGTACTGTAAGACTGGCTAGAGATTCCTTCCTTTCAATGTTATGACCAGAGTCCCCTGTATCCACACTTCCTCTTCCCCAGACCTGCTGAAACAGCCCACTTTAGGTGTTCTCAGAAACAGGAAAACAATTCTGCTTGATGGCAGTATTGCTCCATGAACACCAAGGTATTCTCATCTCAGGATCTCACCTCTGCCCTACTCTGAGGAAAAAACTTGTCAACAATTTGCCACAAGACTAGAATATAGCTAAGTTCAATCCTGGCTTTTTCTGCAGTACAGGTTGACTTGACCCATTTCTGAGTGGATACTACTACTACTACTACTACTATTATTATTATTATTTGCATGTGTGCTCATGTTTCTATGTATGTGTATGTCTACTAACTGGGAGAGTTATAGGACAGAAAGGAAAATGGGCAGTTTGACTCAAGGTAAGCTTAGTCATCTATCGACACATGGCCTAAGAGAAGAAATGGATTTTTACCTGACACAAAGGTTACAAGTTGTACATAAGAACAAAATTGCACAGGAAATTTCCAATATGACGTCTTTGGATCCTTAAAACACTGTTAGGAGCACAATAGAGAGAGCAGCTGCCAAACACATACTTTGGTCTTCCTGTCTAACAATCTCAACCTATGGAGTCCATGACCCTGACTTTCCATCCAAGTCAATGCTCTGGCTTATTACCCCATAGTGGATGAATTTGGGATTGGAGTCTCTGTTCTCCTCTGCTGAAAGTAAAGGCTCTGGATGATCCTGCTAATGGGGCATAAAAATATCCAAAGAAAAATTATGATTCCCTCCCAGAGGCTATCTGCCTGCCATGCCCTGTCTGAGGCCACAATCTCTTCGGAACCATGTTGCCACCATTATGGTCTGATCATCAGTAATCAATTTCACTTATTACCCTGCTCATTCATTGTAAATCATTGACTTCCATCTAGATCTTACCTGCAATGATTGCATTGTAAGTCCTCATACAAGTTGGGGTGCCTGTCTCCCTCATGCCAACTGCCCACCTGCTTTGAAGGTGAAGCTGTGTTGTAGCATGGCTAGAAAATGTTTTGCCTACATCTCACCTGTGCAGTTATTTTCCATGCCAGGGGGTTGTGCTTCTGATTGTGGGACCTGATTATGTTGCTAAACTCTGGCTTTCAGGTTCAAGACAGAGCTTTGCCTACAAAACTCTTGAAGGACAGCAGAAGAGTAAAGGGAATACAAAGGATGCCAAAGAACAGGAAATATGTCTTTCTGTATATTTCCTCTATTTTATCAGAAATGTTTTCAACATAAATCATTGATTTTATCATAAATGTTGCTAATTCCACCTTCAATTAATTTAGAGTTTTTATATCTACCATTTAATATATAAAATTTCCCATGCAATAGTCAATTTTAGCATGTTTGTCTATATATTTCTTGAATTTTACCAGAAATATTTTCCATATAAATCTTTAATTTTATCTGAAAATATTTATAATCCTACCTTCAAACAACTTAGAATTAATCTTATGCCTATCACTTTATCTGTAAAATTTCCATGATAATCTTTAATTTTAACATGTATTTCTATATATTTCTTCAATTTTATCAGAAATATTTTCCATGTGAATCTTCAAGTATATCAGAAAATGTTTACAATTCCAGTTTAGATCAACTTAGGGATACTTTATGCATGCCATTATTATATCGATATAAAATTTTCTATGATAATCTTCAATTCTAACATGTTTTTCTATATTTTTCTACAATTTTATCAGAAATATTTTCAATGTGAATCTTTATTTCTATCATAAAATGTTTCATTTTCATATTTCTATTAATTTAGCAATGTTTTTCACGTCTACCACTTTACTCTTTAATTTTCCACAAAAATTGTCAATTTTAACATGTTTTTCTATGTATCGCTTCTATTTTATTTGAAATATCTTCCATGTAAATATATAATTTTATCACAAAGTGTTTTTACTTCCCTTTCCAATAAAAAAAAAGAAAAAAGAAACAAATGATAATCCCCCCAAGAAAAAGAAATAGAACTCGGGAGAGAGGTTGTAGAGAAAGAGGAATACTCCTCTACTGCTGGTGGGATTGCAACCTGGAAAAACCACTCTGGAAATCAGTCTGGTGGTTGCTTAGAAAACTGGGCAAAATATTATCAGAGGACCCTGCTAACCACTCCTGGGCATATACCCAGAGGATTCTCCCACATGCAATAAGGACACAAGATTCATTATGTTCATAGCAGTCCTCTTTATAATAACTAGAAGCTGGAAAGAGCACAGATCTTCCTAATTGGAAGAATGGATACAGAAAATGCCATATATATATATATATATATATATACACACACACACACACACACACACACACACACACACACACCACTGGATTACTATTCAGCCATTAGAAACAATGAATTCATGAAATTCTTAGTCAAATGGATAGAACTGGAGAATATCATCCAGGGTGAGGCAACCCAATCACAAAAGAACACTCATGGTATTCACTCACTGATAAGTGGATGTTAGCCTAGAAGCATGGAATACTGAAGACATAATTCGAAAATCAAATCATGTCCAAGAAGGAGGAAGAACAAAGTATGGATCTTGGATCATTTGTATAAAGAGGAAAAAAATTACTCACAGAAGGAGACACAAAGAAAAAACGTTGAGCAGAGTATGAGGGAAAGACCATCCAGAGACTACCCCACCCAAGAAGGCATCCTATATACAGTTACAAAACACTGGCAGTATTGTGGGTGCACAAAGTGCTGGCTGACCCAAACCATATATATCTGTCACCTGGGAGGCTTTTCTACCAAAAGACAAATGTGGAGGGAGGCACTCTCAGCCAGCCATTGAAATGAGCACAGGATCACCAATGGGAGAGTTAGAGAAAGGACCCAAGGAGCTAAAGGGGTTTGCCATACCATTGGAGAAACAGAGATATGAATCAGCCACTACTCCCAGAACTCCCAGGAACAAACCTATCAACCAAGGAGTACACTTGGACTTACCCATGGAACCAGACACATAGGCAGCAAGAGGTGCTTCCAGGGTAGACTGACTCTTTCACAGGATAATTCCGCCAGAATGCAGGACAGATGAAACGGATTGTGCAGAATGGACACTAGCAGTTCAGGACTGAATTTCCCATCAATAGCTTCATATCTAACAAATTCTCCGAAATTTCGTTTTAGGTCTGTAATGTTCATAAAATTCTGGGAACTGAGCAGGAACACCTGCATGGCTGAACCTCCAGGACCTGAGATTGTGCAACTCTGAGGGTGCCACCTTTCTCTCCCCTAAAACCAAGTCCTCTGTTAATGGGGCAACTCTTTGAATAACCCCAAGTGGAAACCCACTGTTCAGGAAAATCTATCTATATTATCTAAATCATAAACAGCAGCGATACAAAATTCAAGATACTGACTCTCCCAGAAGTTTGTTTTTGAATTATTTTTAGGGAAAGAAAATAAACATTGCAACTATAAATGCATTTCCATACTACTAATGCTGATGCTGGCATTTGGGAACCATTATATTAAAACGGACTCAGGGGAAATACATCCAACTTTTTTTTCTAAAAAAGATTCATAAATGAGTTTTGTTCTTCGATTGAGCACCTATATCTATCTGTCTCTCTATCTCTCTATATATCCATCTATCTATCTCTCTGTCTATGTGTCTGTCTATCTATCTGCTTACATAGACAGGTATACTTGTAGATGTACATAGATATACAAGCACACATATATGTGAGAATGCTGTCTCATATTTGTCGAATTAAAATTCATCTTTGGAAAAGGTAAAATCAATTTCAGCTTTTTTCCCCCTAAACTAGGAACCAATTTGAAAAAGCAGTTATTTAAGAGTGCAGAAATACACATAGGAACAGAAACTTCTGTACAGTGATAAGGTTTCTGCTATAACAATCTCAATAAGCTTTCTCCCTGAGCTTCTCTTGGGCTAAAGACAACTGAAGACTCACAGAAGAAGCACAAGGTACAGAGAGATCCAGGCTGGCACTTTCCACAGCTGCCTCTACAGTGATGTTAACTTCAATGGGTTCCTGTCTTGTTCATGTAAAAATAAGTCATTTTATGTCTAATTATTCGCAAGAATTCTAAGAGTCTGAGCAGTGGACACAATCACCTCTCAGTGATCAGGTTTAGCAGGAAATCCCCACAAACAACTGCCTGTGATGAATCTCCAGGACCAGTGAGTGCCAGAGCCTGCTGAGACACTCCCCAAATCGCGTGCTCCCAAACCATTCCCGATCCTCAAACCAAGAGGCTTTCTCCCTGTGGCCCCCAGCAAATCTTCTAGTACCCCAAGTGGAATTCCAGTCTCTAGGAAGCTCTAGCCCTGCTGTCGAGGTCAGAAACCTCGGTGCCTGCAAAGGAAGACCCCGGCAGACCCAGGAAGTACCTTTTAGAAGGGAAGTTCGCCAAAGCGAATTTGATCAAGAGCACAGGATCTGAATCTTCATTGCTGAAGCAGCCATACCGCTTTGTCCTCGGGTCATAAACCACAGTGCCTGCAAAGGAGGACCCTGGTGGACCCAGGAAATCCCTTTTAGAGGGGAACCTCACCATGAGTACCCAATTTGGAACCTTCCTTGAGGTGGCAGCCTTACTGCTGCTTCTAACTCTTTCGCGGCAAAGAACTGCCTGCTGGGAAACTGCTGCAGCCAAGCCCTGCAGTCTGAGGGGCTGGACTCTGCTCTGCAATTAAAAGCTTTCCACCAAACATTCAAAAACAGGAAGGAAGAAAAGCGCTTCGGAATCATACCTGGCAGAGGATGTGAAACGGAAGAAGTGAATGCATTGGTCGTGGTCTTCCCAATCCTGTACTGCTGGTACCATCACGGGAAGGTAGAGCCCTTCATGCCTGCTTAAAAAGGCACAGAGTTTAAGCTTGCAGGGTACAAGTTTATAACCTCTTTGCAGGTTACACAACACTACAAGTTTGGTTTTCCGGGGGGCTTCCTCACCAATCGGGTTTTCTGGATGAACACTTTCAAAATCCTTTTGAGAGGTGCTTGCTGTGGTCACTGACCCTCTCTGGGTATTCCTCCTGAATGCAGGACAGATGAAACAGATTGTACAGAATGGACAGTAGCAGTTCAGGACTGAATTTCCCATCAATAGCTTCATATCTAACAAATTCTCTGACATTTCGTTTTAGGTCTGTAATATTGGTAAAATTCTGGGAATGAGCAGGAACACCTGCATGGCTGAACCTCCAGGACCTGAGATTGCGGGACTCTGAGGTTCCCACCTCCTCTCCTCTAAATTCAGGGCCCCTGTTAATGGGGCAACTCCTCGAATAACCACAAGAGGAAATCCAATTTCAGTATATGGTATGTATGTTAATCTAATTATATACCTCAGCTTCAAACAGGTAGTCAACATCAAACTAAATGGAGAGAAACTTGAAACAATCCCACTAAAATCAGGGACTAGCCAAGGCTTTCTTCTCTCTTGATATCTTTTCAATATAGTATTTGAAGCTCTAGCTAGAGCAATTAGGCAACATAAGGAGGTCAAGGGAATACAAATTGGAAAGGAAGAATTCAAATTATCACTATTTGCAGATGACATGATAGTCTACTTAAGTGACCTGAAAACCTCCACCAGAGAACTCCTACAGCTGCTAAACAACTTCAGCAAAGTGGCAGGTTATAAAATCAACTCAAGCAAATCAGTGGCCTTCCATACTCAAAGGATAAGCAGGCTGAGAAAGAAGTTAGGGAAATGACACCCTTCACAATAGCTACAAACAATATAAAGTATCTTGGTGTGACTCTAACCAAACAAGTGAAAGATCTATAGGACAAGAACTTCAGGTCTCTGAAGAAGGAAATCGAAGAAGACCTCAGAATATGGAAAAATCTGCCATATTCGTGGATCGGCAGGAGTAATATAGTTAAAATGGCCATCATGCCAAAAGCGATCTACAGATTCAATGCAATCCCCATCAAAATCCCAACTCAGTTCTTCACAGAGTTAGAAAAAGCCATTCTCAAATTCATCTGGAAAAACAAAAAAACCCAGGATAGCTAAAACTATTCTCAACAACAAAAGAAATTCTGGGGGAATCAGTATCCCTGACTTCAAGCAATACTACAGAGCAATAGTGTTAAAAACTGCATGGTTTTGGCACAGTGACAGACAAGTGGACCAATGGAATAGAATTGAAGACGCAGAAATGAATCTACACACCTATGGTCACTTGATCTTCGAAAACATCCGGTGGAAAAAAGATAGCCTTTTCAACAAATTGTGCTGGTTCAATTGGAGGTCAGCATGTAGAAGAATGCAAATTGATCCATTCTTATCTCCATGTACTAAACTCGACATGGATAAAGTGGATAAAGTACCTCCATGTAAAACCAGACACACTGAAACTAATAGAAAAGAAAGTGGGGAAAACTCTTGAGGACATGGGCACAGGGGAAAAGTTCCTGAACAGAACACCAATAGCTTATGCTCTAAGATCAAGAATTGACCAATGGGACCTCATAAAATTACAAAGTTTCTGTAAGGCAAAGCACACTGTTAAAAGGACAAAAGGGCAACCAACAAATTGGAAAAGGGCATTCACCAACCCTATATATGATAGAGGGATAATATCCAATATATACAAAGAACTCAAGAAGTTAGACCCTAGGGAACCAAATAACCCTATTAAAAATTGGGGTACAGATCGAAATAAAGATTTTCACCTGAAAAAAATTGGATGTGTGAGAGGCACCTTAAGAAGTGCTCAACATCATTAGTCATTAGGGAAATGCAAATCAAAACAACCCTGAGATTTCACCTTACACCAGTCAGAATGGCTAAGGTCAAAATCTCAGGAGACAGCAGGTGTTGGCAAGGATGTGGAAAAAGAGGAACACTCCTCCACTGCTGGTAGGGCTGTAAGATGGTACAACCACTTTGGAAATCAGTCTGGAGGTTCCTCAGAAAACTGGACATGAGACTTCCGGAGGACCCTGCCATACCTCTCCTGGGCATATACCCAAAGGATTCCCCCAGAATGCAATAAAGACACATGCTCCATTATGTTCATAGCAGCCTTATTTATAATAGCCAGAAGTTCGAAAGAACCCAGATGCCCCTCAAAGGAGGAATGGATACAGAAAATGTGGTATATTTACACAATGGAATACTACTCAGCAATTAGAAACAATGAATTCACAAAATTTTTAGGCCAATGGTTTGATCTGGAAAATATCATCCTAAGTGAGGTAACCTAATCACAAAAGAATACACATGGAATGCAATCTCTGATAAGTGGATATTAATTAACCCAGAAGCCCTGAATACCCAAGGCACAAACTGCATCACAAATGACACCCATGAAGAAGTATGGAGAGGGTCCTGATCCTGGAAAGGATTGATCTAGCATTGGAGGGGAGTATCAGGACAGAGAAAAAGGAGAGAGGTGATAGGAGAATGGGTGGGAGAGAAGAAGGTTTATGGGACATATGGGGAGGTGGGATCTAGGAAAGGGGAAATCATTTGGAATGTAAACAAAGAATATAGAAAATAAAAATATAAAAAAAAGAAAACACTTACAGTATAATATTGGGATTAAAGAAGAAACCAAAACTGTGTACATCATGATTAATGTGCTGACTGTCTTAAAGAAAACTATCAAAAAAAAAAATAAAATAAAGCTGATGTCAAATATTTAAAAAAAAAAAAAGACCTCAGCTTCCCAAAATTCAAGTCACTGGCTCTCCCTAAATTATTTTTTGTGTGTGTGCAGAACTTGTCCAAGTGTGCACACAATCACACCATCTGGTTCTTGTAATATACAAGAACACTTGCTCCACTATGTTTATTGAAGCCTTATTTATAATAGCCAGAAGCTGGAAAGAGCCCAAAGGTTATTCAACAGAGGAATGGATACAGAAATGTGACACATTTACACAATGGAATACTACTCAGCTATTAAAAACAGTAAATTCATGAAATTTACAGGCATATTGATAGATATAGAAAATATCATCCAGAATGAGGTAACCCAATCACAAAAGAACACTCTTGGTATGCGATCACTGATAAGTGGCTCTTAAGCAAAGAGTGGGGAATAACCAGGATGCAAATTGGACACTGTTGCGTTTACCAAGAGGAACATGCCGAGAGATGTGGATCCTTGGAGAGCACCATCAGACTGAGCTCAGGGACTCAGGTGTGGGAGCTGGCAGAAGGACTGGAGCAGCTGAAGATGATTACAATCCTGACTATTGTAGGATGTATCTAGAAAATATCATCCAGAGTGAGGTAACTCAGTCACAAAAGAACACTCATGGTATGCAATCACTGGTAAGTGGCTAGGACACCCAGTAGGGACTAGACCACCAACTAAGGAGTGTACATGGAGGGATCCATGGCTCCTGATAAATATGTAGCCTATGTAGCCTAGGATAGCATTGCCTGACATCAATGGGAAGGGACGCCCTTGATCCTGGGGAGGTTCGATGCTCCAGTGTAGAGGGATGCTGGAGTGGTGGGGCAGGAGAGGGTTGGTGGGTAGGGTAGCATCCTCAAAGAGGCAAAGGGAAGGGAGGAAAGCACAGATTTGAGGTGGGGAATGTGTAGGAGTAATGGGGAAGTGGGATGTCATGTGAGATATAAACAAATAGAATGATTAATTTAAAAAAAATGAAAGAAAAAGAAAAAAAGAAAGGGGAAAAATACTGGGCGAACCTAACCAGGAAGATTTTGAAGGGTGATCATTATGTGTGTTTTGAGTTCTCAAAGGAACAGATGCCTAGAAGGGGCTTTCAAACTGCTGATGCTACCCACTCTACTCCTAGCAGTGAGTCTGCATGCCCCCAGTTTTCATAGTATGAGGTGCTTTAAAAGCTGAGAGCTTCTAAGAAGTGGAGGCATTGAATATCTGTGTCTATTCCACCCAGGAGAGGGTTTGGACATTCCCTGGCCATGTTGGCTGTTAGAATAGGCATGGAATTTAAGCTTGGAATAATGAGGTGCACAAATCTCATCCTACCAGGTTCCTTAAGAATACCAGCTTTGACTGTCATGTGGGCTTGGGCAGTAAGCAATACTACTGGCAGAGTCATCTCACTGCTTTCGGGTGTGCCTTCCTGGCCATTGAGTCTCTCTGGGGATAATTCCTACTGAAGGAACGACAGATGATGAAGAACATACAAAAGCCAGCCCTTAAAAGAGGTTCATCAGTGAAGAGCACTGACTGCTTTTCCAAAAGTCCTGCGTTCTATTATCATCACCCATGTGGCAGCTCACAATTACCTGCAATTCTAGTTCCAGGGAATCTGACACACTCACACAGACACATTTGCAGGAAAAATACAAATCCTGGTAAAAAGTAATATTTCATTTTAGGCCATAATTTTCCTTTAAGATTCCAGGAGCCAGGGCAGTGGAGAGATTGGTCCCTCATCAGATTTAGCTGGACTTCAGGTTGTCACAATAGAGAAGCCTAATTAATACAGCGGACTTTCGCTGGCCATCCACAATCACTTTGTGACCTGGGGATCAGACAGATTTTAGGGAGAACCAGGGAGGCTGATGTTTCCTTTGCATATTCCCATGCTACAGTGTAAACCTTCCTGAGAAACCTGAGAAACAATGTTTACCTCTTATAACAAGAAATCCATGAATAGGTGAATGGACTCACACACTTCTTATACAAGAATAGAAAAATAACCAGTGGACCCACCCCTGAGATGAGCACAGCACTCCACTCCTAGGATCCTCCTGAGGACTTGTGCAGGGAGGCAGCTAGGCACAAAGAAGCATCTTTAAAATGTATGTCACAGGTCCTAGTTCCCTTCTATATTTGGCTACTAAACCATCTAACCCAAAAGGTAATTTTTTGTTGTTGTTGTTAAAAATGTTTGTGCATAGTTGTGGTCACAGCCAATGTGAGGTGAAACCCTGAGGAAGGTTATGTTCTGAGAGAGATCAAGTTGGAGGTACCTGGTACAGGGAATGGACTTCTGCCTTTTATGGGGAAAATATGTCTTTTGAAAACATTTCCACTCATATTTTTTTTCTTTTCAAAACTCCTCCTGCATTCTAAGTTCCCTATTCCCTCAATTGTAGAATGTTCCTCTCTGTTACCAATAAATGAAAATATTAAACCATATTGAGCACGAAAGCAAAGTGAAGCAAACAAAAATGCTCAGGAGGTGTGTTTAGTGTGAGGCTGCAATTGTGCCATGGGGTGTGTCTTGTTGTGTGGTTTATATATGGTATGTGACTTCTGTTGGGTATGATTTCTTATGAGGCTGTGGCTGAGCTGGAAATACAGATTTCCTGTTTCTGATTCCAAGAGGAAAGATTATTTGTAGCAAATAGCAGGTCTAGCTTAGCCTTGTTGGCTTTATAAATTTCCTTGCATGTTTCACCTTTGGTGAACTCATTTCTGTTTTATAAAATCATTTATGATTACAAAAATTGCAAAGATTAAACAACACTCCCCCAATTAACCAACATAGAGAACTTTCAGTTAGAGTAGGCACGTGGAAGCTGTGGCATATCGTGTTGAATTCCTCACTCCCACAACTGCATACTTTTCATACACTTATCCTCCCCAAGAAATGAAAAATCCATGACAGACAAGGTTTAGAACTAGAAAACCCATTCACTTTGTGGCTTCTTTCAGAACACCTGTGGATCTCTTACATTTCCTCACCCACTTAAATCAGGCAGGAAGCCTCTCCTGTTCTCTCCTAACCCTGCCCCTCACAGGTGCATCCCCTCCCTTGCACACTGATCCTATTCAGTAGACCTCACCTGGAAGGGCTTAGGTCCATTTCTCTTTTTCAGATTATTCCTCTTCATTTATCATCATGTTCTCCAGCCCATCCACCCATGTGGGAGCCAGTTTCATAATTTCACCTTTCTGAGGCCTAAAAACAATATGAAAGTTGCAGGAAAATGGATGTTGTCTTATTATCTTTAGGGAAAGAAAATAAACATTCCAAACACAAATGTATTTCCATATCACCAGTGCTGATGCAGGCATTTGGGAACCATTAAATATAAACGAGTCCAGGGAAAATCAAATAGATATTTTTTTTTAAAGCTTTGAAAATAAATTTTGTTCCTCACTCTAGGATCTCTATCACTATCTATCTATCTATCTATCTATCTATCTATCTATCTATCAATGGATCGATCAATCTATATATAGATAGATAAATATAGATATACATATATATATATATATACACACATAAATATGAAAATGCTCCCTCATCTCTGTTAAATTACAATTCGTTTCTTTGAAGACATGAAATAATTTTCTGCTTGTTTTGTTTTTGTTTTTTCCTGGACTGGAAACGAATTTGAAAAGAGTTACTTAAGGAAAGCCAAACACCACTTAGAAGCAAAAATATCTGGGCAGTAATTAGGTTTGGGGTGTAACAATCTCAATGGGCTTGGTAACTAAGTAACTCTTGGGGTAATTACAACTGAAGATACTTATAAAGATACATATAGATCCAGGCTGGCACTTTCCACAGCTGCCTCTACAGTGATGTTAACTTCAATAGGTTCAAGTCTTATTCATGTAAAAATAAGTCATTTTAGGCCTGAATGTTTCGCAAGAATTATAGGACTCTGAGCAATGGACACAATCACCTCTCAGTAGGTTTAGCAGGAAATCCCCACAAGCAACTGCCAAACCCAATTTGGAACCTTCCTTGAGGTGGCAGCCAAACTGCTACCTCTAACTCTTTTGAGGCAAAGAACTGCCTGCTGGGAAACTGCTGCAGCCAAGGGCTGCAGTCTGAGGGGCTGGACTCTGCTCTGCAATTAAAAGCTTTCCACCAAACTTTCAAAAACAGGAAGGAAGAAAGTGGCTTCGGAATCATACCTGGCAGAGGATGTGAAACAGAAGAAGTGAATGCTTTGATCCTGGTCTTCCCAATCCTGTACTGCTGGTACCATCACGGGAAGGTAGAGCCCTTCATGCCTGCTTAAAAAGGCACAGAGTTTACTTGCAGGGTACAAGTTTATAACCTCTTTGCAGGTTACACAACACTACAAGTTTGGTTTTCCGGGGGCTTCCTCACCAATCGGGTTTTCTGATTGAACACTTTCAAAGTCCTTTGATAGGTGCTTGCTGTGGTCACTGACCCTCTCTGGGTATTCCTCCCAAATGCAGGACAGATGAAACAGATTGGGCAGAATGGACACTAGCAGTTCAGGACTGAATTTCCCATCAATAGCTTCATATCTAACAAATTCTCTGACATTTCGTTTCAGGTCTGTAATGTTCATAAAATTCTGGGAACTGAGCAGGAACACCTACATGGCTGAACCTCCAGGACCTGAGATTGTGCAACTCTGAGGGTGCCACCTTTCTCTCCCCTAAAACCAAGTCCTCTGTTAATGGGGCAACTCTTTGAATAACCCCAAGTGGAAACCCACTGTTCAGGAAAATCTATCTATATTATCTAAATCATGAACAGCAGCGATACAAAATTCAAGATACTGACTCTCCCAGAAGTTTGTTTTTGAATTATTTTTAGGGAAAGAAAATAAACATTGCAACTACAAATGCATTTCCATACTACTAATGTTGATGCTGGCATTTGGGAACCATTATATTAAAACGGACTCAGGGGAAATACATCCAACTTTTTTTCTAAAAAAGATTCATAAATGAGTTTTGTTCTTCGATTGAGCACCTATATCTATCTGTCTCTCTATCTCTCTATATATCCATCTATCTATCTCTCTGTCTATGTGTCTGTCTATCTATCTGCTTACACAGACAGGTATACTTGTGGATATACACAGATATACAAACACACATATATGTGAGAATGCTTTCTCATATTTGTCAAATTAAAATTCATCTTTGGAAAAGGTAAAATCAATTTCAGCTTTTTTCCCCTAAACTAGGAACCAATTTGAAAAGCAGTTATTTAAGAGTGCAGAAATACACATAGGAGCAGAAACTTCTGTACAGTGATAAGGTTTCTGCTATAACAATCTCAATGAGCTTTCTCCCTGAGCTTCTCTTGGGCTAAAGACAACTGAAGACTCACAGAAGAAGCACAAGGTACAGAGAGATCCAGGCTGGCACTTTCCACAGCTGCCTCTACAGTGATGGTAACTTCAATAGGTTACGGTCTTATTCATGTAAAAATAAGTCATTTTAGGTCTAATTATTCGCAAGAATTCTAAGAGTCTGAGCAGTGAACACAATTACCTCTCAGTGATCAGGTTTAGCAGGAAATCCCCACAAACAACTGCCTGTGATGAATCTCCAGGACCAGTGAGTGCCAGAGCCTGCTGAGACACTCCCCAAATCGCGTGCTCCCAAACCATTCCCGATCCTCAAACCAAGAGGCTTTCTCCCTGTGGCCACCAGCAAATCTTCTAGTACCCCAAGTGGAATTCCAGTCTCTAGGAAGCTCTAGCCCTAGGTTCACAAACCTCGGTGCCTGCAAAGGAAGACCCCGGCAGACCCAGGAAGTACCTTTTAGAAGGGAAGTTCGCCAAAGCGAATTTGATCAAGAGCACAGGATCTGAATCTTCATCGCTGAAGCAGTCATACCGCTTTGTCCTCGGGTCATAAACCACAGTGCCTGCAAAGGAGGACCCTGGTGGACCCAGGAAATCCCTTTTAGAGGGGAACCTCACTATGAGTACCCAATTTGGAACCTTCCTTGCCGCGGCAGCCATACTGCTGCTTCTAACTCTTTCGCGGCAAAGAACTGCCTGCTGGGAAACTGCTGCAGCCAAGCCCTGCAGTCTGAGGGGCTGGACTCTGCTCTGCAATTAAAAGCTTTCCACCAAACATTCAAAAACAGGAAGGAAGAAAAGCGCTTCGGAATCATACCTGGCAGAGGATGTGAAACAGAAGAAGTGAATGCTTTGATCCTGGTCTTCCCAATCCTGTACTGCTGGTACCATCACGGGAAGGTAGAGCCCTTCATGCCTGCTTAAAAAGGCACAGAGTTTAAGCTTGCAGGGTACAAGTTTATAACCTCTTTGCAGGTTACACAACACTACAAGTTTGGTTTTCCGGGGGGCTTCCTCGGCAGTCGGGTTTTCTGGTTGAGCACCTTTAAAATCCTTTGGAGAAGTGCTTGCTGTGGTCACTGACCCTCTCTGGGCATTCCTCCCGAATGCAGGACAGATGAAACGGATTGTGCAGAATGGACACCAGCAGTTCTGGACTGAATTTTCCATCAATAGCTTCATATCTAACAAATTCTCCGAAATTTCGTTTTAGCTCTGTAATATTCGTAAAATTCCGGGAACTGAGCAGGAACACCTGCATGGCTGAACCTCCAGGACCTGAGATTGTGGGACTCTGAGGTTGCCACTCTCCTCTTCTCTAAAACCAGGTCCTCTTTTTATGGGGCAACTCTTTCAATAGCCCCAAGTGGAAACCCACTGTCCAGGAAAATCTTTCTATATTATCTAAATCATAAACAGCAGCGATCCGAAATTCAAGACACTGATTATCCCTGAAGTCCCTTTTCAGGGGAGGTTAGGGAAGATCTCGGTGCTTCCATGCTGCTGCAGCCATGCTGCTGCAGGATCTATCCTTTTTCTGAATAGAGCTTCCTTCTGGTACACTTCATTACCAGCCAGCAAGTAGACCTGACAGCAGGAGAGACCCTGGATTTGGACTTACAGCCCCATGTTTTCCAAACGGGTAAGAAGTAAATACAGGTCGATCCTTTTCTGGAAGATTTTTGAGAGCTGAAAATTATGGCTGCTTTGAGTGATCAAGGTACTGGTTGTCTGGGAGGGGTTTTTAATAAGATGAGTATACTCTGCCCCTAGTGGTGAGCCTCCAGTCCCCCAGTGTAAATTGTCATTTTCTTCTCTGGCCCCTATCCCATTTTCTGAGGTTTGGGGAGCATTGCAAGGGGAAACCTGTTGGTGGAGATTATGAAAATCTCTTTTACAGTGATCTTTTCTCTGACCAGGAGAAGGTGGGGACAAACCTAGACATCTACATTATGGCTGCTAGCTAAGGCAAGGAATTTCAACTTTGGAGAAGCAGCTGCTCAACCACTAGTCCTTGCAGGTTGCACAAGAGAACCATTTTGACTTTGTACAGACAATTTCCTTGCTGCTAAAAATGGGAATGTATGAACAAAATGAAAATGACAAACAGAATCTGTAAGTTCAATTAATGGGAAAGGGAAGAAAAGAGAGCCCATGGCATCATCCTTTTGCAAATAGCAATTCACTATAGATTATGTTTGGCATGCCTGGTGTTATAAACTATCAAGCTAGAGTCATCAGAGAGGAAGGAGCCACAGTTGAGGAAATGCTTCAATGAGATGCAGCAGTTAGACATTTTCTCAATTAGTGACTGAAAGAGAAAAGGGAGAGCCCTGCCCTTTCCAGGTGGTACCATCTCTGGATTAGTGGTACTTGGTTCTATAAGAAAGCAACCCAGTAAGCACAGGCCAGAAGAGGGCTTTGGCTCTGCTGGATATGCAGGTAGTTAAATAGGTAAAGTAATTTGACATTTATTTATGTACAACTACCTAATGGTGGGATAATATTGAATTACAAGAGGCCTTGTTATTCTTGGGAATAAAGTTAACATTCCTATTCCATAGGTGGGGCAATAGTTTTTATAACCTACAATACAAAGCACTTAATTAAATGATAATTTATAATGACAGTTGTGCATTTACCATATGCCATGATTTCTAAATTCTTTTGAAGATTTAATTTTTATGTATTTGAATGTTTTACTTATGTATTTCTGTGTACCACATGTATGCATTGTGACTACAGAGATCAAAAAGGCTTAATATTCCCTACAATGGGAGTTAAAGATGTTTATGAGCTGCTCTATGGAACCAAACCCAGATCCTCCGAAAGAACAAACACTTTTAACCCCTGAGCTACCTCTCTAGACCCCTCAATTTTAAAAGTACTTCTGTTCTCATACTTTTACAGTATAATTGTGTCCTTGACTGGTTGGTACTCAGTCACAGCTGTGTGTTCTCTTACATCCTTGGTTATGACAGTTCAGTTTCTCTAATAATTCTGTTAATATGTTGTGAATGATACAAATTTGTTTATGTAGTATATATGACATAAACCATAAACTGGCAGGACTTAAAAACCACAAACTGGCAGGACTTCAGTAGCAATGTAGCAACATTTGAAGACATTAGAACTTGCTATATCCTTGTAGGAATCTTATCTCCAAGTTTGAAGGTGCAAAGTCAACTGGAACAATTGTCTAAAGAAGAAAGATAGTATACATGGCCTTTGGATTTTTTAATATGTGTGTTAAGAATTATATATTGATTAAATATAGGTTTAATGTCACTTTGACTTCTGAAAACATTATAATTAGAATGAAAGCAGAACTTGTAGTTTGAGGTACTTACCAGAATTATTGAAAATATTCAACATTTTATCTCTTAGTTTGGCAAATTTAAATATACTCCTAACACAAAAATAAAAAAATCAACCCTTTCCTAAGTTATGAAGAGCATATCAAGTATGTATATATTTATATCTGACTTCAGTTGGTGAAACAGCAATAAAAATGTGATTATGAAATTGGAAAGAAAGAATTGTATATTGAGCTGGGGAAATGGTTCACTATGTAAAGCATTTGATGGACAAGCATGAAGGTGAGAGTTCAGATCTCCAGGGCCCCTATAATTGTAAGTAAAGCAGCCTGCCTATAACCCCAGCACACAGGAAGCAGAAACAGGAGGTCAATAATCAAGTGATCTAGGAAATAACCTGCCATTGACCTACAACTTCCAACTTGTGTTGTAGAATAACAAATGTCAACCAGTACACTTTCTACCTATTTTGAATGTAAATGTTTTATGAAATTAGTATATAATCTTTGAACTTCTGATTGAATGAAATTATAGAACTTTGTCCTAATTTAGTTTTGATTATAAACTTGCATATGTAAACTATTAAATTTTTATATTAAATATTACAAACATATAATATACTTAGAATTTAATCATTCTTTCATAGCTAGAATTTTTAAATTGTAAATCAAAAAATTGTAATTATATTATCTTTGGGGGCACAAAGTGATGTCACATATATGTTTAAATGTGGATGACTAAATTCAAGTAATCAGAATATCTATCATATCAATTTCTTCTAACTTCAGTTTTGCAGACATCTAAAATTTACTCTTTTGGGTGGGTGAGATAAATCAGCAGGTAAAGGTGCTTGCCACCAAGCTGGATGACAGGATGACTGGGAATTTCCTTCCTGAGACTCACAGGGTTGAAGGGGAGAACGATTCTGAAAACTTGTCCAGTGCTCCCTCTATATAGTTGCATGTGTGTACTCCACAATGCATATAAAACACATGCTTCAAGTTCTAGTTCAGTTGTGTTACAGTCTATAAAATGTGACAGGGCAAAGGTTTCTCCATCTCGTTTCAGTTGGAGCCACTTTTGGTTTAACCAGAAACTGAAACTGACTTCTGCTTTCCCCCATTCCCATGAAAAGAGCTTAGAAAAATCCCGAACCCTGTTCTAGAAACCTGGGGTCAAAATGCCCCAGCTAACTGCATGTTTTTGGCTCTGTCAAACTCTTGGTTTCCCTCCCCCTTGCGACTTCCAACCAGCTTAATACAGACTGCACATGCTGAATGGTCTTTGGCTCATTATCTCGAAAACAGAAAGACAAAAAAAGTGAGAAAGTGTGTCACTTGTTAGTACATGCTGGTGTCATTCACTTGGCATAAGGTTCTCCAAAGCTAATGGTCTCTATGACTAGGGATTTAGTAGTATACCGAAGGGAAGTGTGGAGGATGCATCCCTTACTTGGTCCTCAGTGTGCAGGAAAAGCTTTCAGTTTCTCACAACTGTGTTCTAAGTTACCTGAGGGCTATGTCGCAAGGTTGAGGTACTTAAATAAGTCCTTATCCCCTGCTTTGGATTGGAAGCAACTTACAGCAGCAATCTTTGCTGTATACTTTCAGGTGTCTGAACCCTACTTTCTGTCTCACATGGACAAAAAGGAAAAAGGGCACCTTTAAGCTTTTCTTAACCCTCCCTTCCAGGATTAATTATCAGCTATGCTGCCAATACTGGACTCTGATGTCCCCCTTACTTCTGTTTTCCTAGCTGAGACTGTAAGTAATCAATAGGCAGAGTTCAACTTTATGACAAACCTATAAACTGGGTTATATTTCTTTCTTTGTCTGTATACCTGATAACACCATCCTGGGGATTCCCTATCCTTTTATTGTGGCTAACAGCTTCTACTTGTCTTTGGGTCTGCCAGTCAGTACAAAGTTCTCTCTTTGTAAAGTGTCTCAGTTGATATTATGTAGACGTTCATCAGGCTGACTAGTTCAATGGAGACAGAATCTTCTTGAGTACCTGCTAACTGAGCTCTACACTAGGACTTTAATATGCTAATAAGCAACAGCTTTCAATGGAGGGATTTTCTTCCACTTAGACATTTTGCATATCTTTGGCAGTTTGCTAACCTTTGAGGGAAATCTCAAGAGGGAAGCTGAGGAGGATATTCTGTTCTTCAGCTGAGTCTTTAAATCCCATTTCTGTGTTGAACCCACTAAGCCATCTCACCAATCAGCTTGTATTTTAAATTCTTTGAATTTTTACCATGAGTGTGCAGTGCATCTGTGTCCTAGCCCCTCTTTGCTTTTTGCTTTGGAGCCAGGTTCTCTCTCTCTCTCTCTCTCTCTCTCTCTCTCTCTCTCTCTCTCTCTCTCTCATAGGTCCCATTTTTGAAATCTTCATCTTCCCCCTCCCACTAGCTATAGGAGTTATTGTTTTGATTATCTTTAGTCCTATCTGTGTCTAAAGAAGACTGTCTGTCTCTTCCCTTTTTTGTTTTGTTTTTCAAAGCAAGGCTGTTCTGTGTGTTTTAGTTTTCAAGATGGGATTTCTCTCTTGAGCTGCACTCACACTATAGACCAGGCTAGCCTTGAATTCCCAGAGAGCCACCTACTTCTGCCTCCATGTGCTCAGATTAAGATGAGCATCACAAATGCTGGACTTGAGAACTCTCTTGTAAAACAAGACCTTTCTGCACTCTCTATGAACCTGTGAGCAGGGACGGCCTTGGAATGCAGAACGCTAGCAAAGTTTGTGGACGTATACATGGCTGCGAAATGTTCCACGAGCAACTGCAACATTGCTGCCAAGGACTAGGCATCCATCCAGGTGAATGTGACTGAGGTTTACAGAGGCACAGGACTATTAAATGGCCAGATTAAAACCTATGATGCCTTTGTTGGGGTGGTCACAGGATGCGCCAGTCAGATGATTCTATTCTCTGATTGGCTAAGGCTGATGGAATTGTCTCAAAGAACTTTTCAGCAGAAGAATCGGGAATAATTTGCTATAAATAAAAGTGATAAGTATCTGTGACAAATGAAAAAATCAAAACAAAAATAAGCAAGACCTATATTTACTGTTTGAAGGCTGTTGCTACCATTCTAAAAACAACTTCTTCCAAAGAACAAATGAGTCTAGTGCCTCTAACACAGAGACTAGATCATGATGGTGCTCCTGCTTGACTGGCTTAAAAAAGTCAATGAAGGCAATATTTTGGAAGGGGGGAAACTACCAAAAATTAGGTCTCTGATGGTCATAAAGATTATGGACGCACTAAAATTATTCAATTTTATGTCATAAAAGGTGGCTCTTGTGCTGGGGAGATGGCTCGGTGGGTAAAGATGATTGCCATGCAAGCATTAGGATCTACCTTTGATCCTTAGCACTCATTGTGTGGTGCCCCATCTCTAGCTCCACAGCTGGTGAGCAGAGCCAGAAAGATTCCCAGAGTTCACTGGCTAGTCAGTTTAGCTGCTGGGTTTCCACCAAGTTCAATGTGAGACTCTGTTGCAAAAACTAAGGTAGAAAGTGGGAAAGAAACCTCTGGCCTCCACATGTGCACCTGCATGCAATGCGCCCTTGCATATGTGTGTGTGTGTGTGTGTGTGTGTGTGTGTGTGTGTATACAGGCAGCACACTGAGCACATGCTACTACCAACAAAAATAAACTGTCAAACCAGAGGAAGCTACCGTTAAGCTTACATCCAAATGGAACTTCTGAAGTGAGTACCACCAGCACTGCTCTTCAACATTTCATGAAGAATTGAGATACTATCCAGTCTGCTTCCGATTCTACTGATATAGCTGTTTACCAGATAAAAGGACCAAGATGCTGATATTCAGTTTATGTCCTACATTAGAACCCTATTTGGACAGGTTGCTCTGTTCAAGACTCTGTGGAGCAGACAGACTCTAGTAAGATATGTGCTAGACCATACATACAAATCCTAATGAATAAAGATGATGGGAGAAGCGTCTCCTTCTAATTAGCACTAAATTTCATTTTCTTTCCCTCCTCCCTCCCCATTTCTTCTCAAGGCAGAATCTTGCAAATATTATAACTGAGAATGCCCCCTGCATCCCATGTTCCTCCTGCTTCAGTCTTCCTAGTATTGATATTACAGGCATATGCTACTGTACCTGGCTGGAAAATGGTGTTCCTTATCTTATCTCCTTTGCACCTCTGCTTTTTTTCCTTGTTTCTTTCTTTTCTTTTTTTTTATTAAAAAGAGGCAGGATCGTGCTCTGACAGTCCTTTACCTCTTACCTAGGCTCAAGCAAACCTCCTTCCTGACTGAACCTGCCATGTAACTGGAACCTCAGTTTGCCACCATGTCCACTTCTGTGCACCACATTTATTCATTTTGTGAGTTCTTAATGTGTCTGCCTTGGTTATCCCTTGGAGGACAAACAGCTTGGTTTAGTCACAGAAATTTTGTATGGGATGCAGCAGGACTTGACAACAAATGAGAAGAGTTTGGGGTCTGCAGAAATCTGACAATTGGCCTCTCACAGAAGGAGTGACCCTATTGTACAGTAGAACACTAGAAAGTTTTCCTCCTATTGTGTCTGGGATATTCTCCCCATTGACCCATCCTCGATGTAGTATTTATAATTTTAAGCTTCCACATACCAGTGAAGCATACATGCACTTTTAACAGGTCAGGTTTGAGTTATGTGACTGTTTTATAAATGTTGGGAAGCTAGGAAAATTGTATCTCCTTTCCAGATTCCTGGCTTTCTTCACAACAGGACTCACGTATGTGAAGGTGTACCTAGATACATTTGCACAATACCCTGCCCACCGCAACACAGGACTTGTACTTTTTGGTAAAAGAAGTTGTTATGAGATTTCCCATGTAGAGATTATGTAGAAAACCAAGGACTAGCCATTTTTATACATAGAATCTTTTATTTTTTGTTTCTGCAGGCAGATTTTTTAAATTTAGTTTAATTTTACTTAATCTTTTCTTACAGTCCATATTCTGTCCTCCTCCCAGTCCACTCTGTGCCTGTTCCATATCCCATACCTCCTCCTCCACCCCACGAACCCACATCTCTATGAGGATGTCCCCATCTTCATCACCCCCTACCCTACCAGACCTCCCCACTCTCTGAGGCCTCCAGTCTCTTGAGGGCTAGGTGAATCTTCTCTGCTGTATATGTGTTGGGGGACTCATATCAGCTGTTGTATGCTGCCTGGTTGGTGGACCAGTGTCTGAGAGATCTCAGGGGTACATGTTAATTGAGACTGCTGGTCCTCCTACAGGGTCACCTTCCTCCTTAGTTTCTTCCAGCTTTCCCCTAATTCAACCACAGGGGTCAGCAGCTTCTGTTCATTGGTTGGTACAAATATCTGCATCTGTCATTTGGGTCTTTCAGAGGGCATTCATGATAGGCTCCTCTCTTTTAAGCACACCATAGCATCAGTAATAGTGTCAGGTCTTGGGGCCTCCCCTTGAGCTAGACCCAAATTTGGGCCTGTCACTGGACTTCCTTCCCCTCAGGCTTTTCTCCATTTTTTTTTCTGTCCCTGCAGTTCTTTCAGACAGGAACAATTCTAGGTCAGTGTTTTTGTGACTGTGGGATGGCAACCACATCCCTCCACTTGAAGCCCTGTCTTTATACTGGAGGTGGGCTCTAATAAGTTCCCTCTCCCCACTGTAGAGCACTTCATCCAAGGTCCCTCCCTTTGAGTCCTGAGAATCTCTCACCTCCCAGGTCTCTAGTATATCCTAGAGGGTCCCCCCACCTCTTACCTCCTGAGGTTGCCTGTTTCCATTCTTTCTGTTGGCCCTCAGGGCTTCAGCCCTTTTCCCCCACCCAATACCAGATCATGGTCCCTTATTCCCCTCCCTGTCCCCTTTCCCACCCAGGTCCCCCTCCCCACTCCTGTGATTGCTTTCTTAACTACCAACTCAAAAAATTATTTTAGATTTATTTATTTATCTATTTATTTATTTATTTATTTAATGCTTTATGAGCATTTCACCTGTATGTATATGCACTACATGTATGAGTAGTGTCTACACAGGTATGAATAGGGTGTTAGATCCCCTAGAACTAGAGTTATCTGCAGTTGTGAATCACTATGCGGTTGCTGGATGTGGAATCTGAGACCTCTGCAAGAGAAACCAGTACTTTCAACTGACCAGTGATCTTTCTAGTTGGCACTGCCAACTTTTAATGGGTGGGAAATTTTAGTTTAGAGGTTTGGGTTCAGACATGGGATTCCACCATTTCTTTCTGGTGGTTTTTTAATGTGAGTCATAGTAAAACATCATTTGGGGGATTGTAGGTTCAAATAGTTTTTCAGCTCAATGAAACATGAAGACAGACTTGTAAAAATGCTAATAATCTACATCCATATTTGTTGTACACCTATGAGAACATACAGGGTAGTGGAGGAACAGCACAATATATATTGAGCTACCCATGACTTTCATGTTGTAGGAAGTGCTATTCACATGTTCAATAGGACTGTGTTTAAAAGTATATACAGCAGAGCAGAGGTGGTGCACACCACCTCCAGCATTTGGGAGGCAGAGGCAGAGGAAGGCGGATTTCCAAGTTTGAGAGACCAGCCTGGTCTACAGAGGGAGTCCCAGGACAGCCAGAGAAATATTGTCTCAAACAAAGTTAAACAAAATGAAAAGCAAAGCAAAACTATGTAGTAGCTGTGTGCTGATATGTGAGGGATGCAGAGCCTCTTTGTGTTCATTCCTGATGAAACTGTTCACTGGATGAAATTTGGCTCCCCCTTTCTCGTTTTGATGTATGTGACTACTAAACAGGCATTTTATTCCAGCTTTACAAAACCTTAACAAAGTCTGTCCTTTTGAAATAACTTAATGCCAAACAACTCGTCATGCTTTGAGAATTTGGAAGGCTCTTTCATCGGGAAAACAAATGTATTTGCATTAATTTCTTTTATTTTCCCTTTTTGTTTGTTTGCTTGAGCAAGGGTTTCACTCTGTGGCCCTGGCTGTCCTGGAGCTCGCTTTCTAGACCAGGATGGCCTCAAACCCACAGTGATCTGCCTGCCTCCTGATAAAGACAAGCACCACCATGCCTACCTGGCTCCTTGATTGTTCTTAACACCAACCAGTAGTTTCTACTGTGGTCATCTTGCTGATGTCAGTCCTGATTTGAGGCTGTAAAAATCCACAGGGCAAGTTTGTGTTTAGCCATTGAGAACTTGGTTTCTTTATTTTGCTCTGGGTGAAGTTAGAAGGACTTTCACTTCTGTCTTCAAGCCTACATTCATTTTATATACATTAACATGGAAATTATAGATCTAAGTAGAAGGATAGAGTGTCAAAGAAAAGATTTCATTGTAGTTATAAAGGAAATTTATTTCAGTTTTAACAGAAGTCAAGGCTATAAAACCTCAAGACAGATTTAAAACTTCTATAATAAACTAGGCACATGCTGTGCTGTCCTCTAGTGGCAACGTTTGATAAAGCAAGACACTGCCTTGGCCACAAGATTGAAGCATATTGTTCCATGAAAAATACTTTAGCAGGATAATTTGTAAGCAACAGTAATTGCTTACTTTTTTGGGGACTGAGACATCTAAATTTAGTGTGCCAGCATATTTTGAACCTGATGGGCGATGCTCTCTTCTTTGAAGACAGTACCATTTTGCTATAGTGGAAAGGGGGAAAGGGCCCTCTTAAAGCTTTTGGCCCTCTTCCTTTCAGAATTCTAATCTTATTTGTGAAAATAGAGCCCTTGCAAAAACTGTGACATCTTACCATTAGAACATTGGAGGTTCAGTTTTATTTTGGGCATTGAAAAACACTCATACCATGAGCATTACTTTATATATAGTACCTGCTGTGGACAAAAGGCAGTAGAAAGCTGTGTTAGAACACAGGTAAGTATACTGTTCTGATTCTAGAGATTACAGTAGGATTATCAAGAGAAGCAACCAGTACAAGACATCTGAACCTGGATCTGTTTGTTACAATGAATCACCTTACATCACTATTAACTCATCTGTTTTCACTTGGCACTTACCAGCCTGGGACCCACTTGCATCTAGTGCATGTTTATGTCTAACTACAGTAAGGCTTGGACTACAGAGAGGATTTTTAATAGCAAAATCTGGATTGATCAAGTTTCAACATGGAAAAATACAACTGTTAGGATATGTGTATACATTCACATACATATATTCACAAATACACTGATATACTTATAAGGAATTGATTCACTTGAATACAGAGGCCAATATATTTGAAAAGATACAGTTTTTGAGCTAGAGAGCCAGGAGATCCAATAGAGTATGAGGTCCTAGCCCAAGTATAAAGGCCTGAGAATGGGAATAATAACCATGTACCTTTAGTTTGAAAGTCAGCAGGCTTTGAAACTATGATGTTCCAGGTGCAGGGCAAGAGAAGGACAATGTCTCAGCTGTAAGGCACACAGGCAGGAGAATTTGCCCCTTCCTGTGAATGTTTGCTACATCCAGACTTTCAATTTCTTCCACAATGCCTTCCTTATTAGGAAGGATGTTGCACTGATACATGGTTTTAATGTCCAAATAAATCTCTTGCTGTTTGATGTCATACATCATCTCAAGACTCTGCCAGCAAGAAGGCTCCCACCAAATACAGACTTCCAACATCTGGAACCACAATAAGCTTCCTTTCTCATAGCTCAATAGGTTTGTGATATTTTGTTATTAGCAATGGAAAATTAATTAACTACAAGAAATTAACTACAAAGGACAATAATTTCACTCCAAGACATTCTCATGGGTGCCTTCAAAAGAATGTTTAAGCAAGCATCTTGTACCTTATAGCCTACCCAAATTGACATAAAATTAGTCCTCACAGAGTGTGTGGTTATTTTCATTGTACTGGAATTATTTCACAATTTTAAAGTTCTGGACTACTTATATTATAGTAATACCAAATCGTTGTGGTTTATAGATGTTAGAGGGAGAAAGATTATTCCAGCCCTTTTCTGTTTTTCTTTGTTTCTTGGTCACTACATCTTCCCTCTTCTATGTCCTATCTCATGACAGGCACAAAGGCATTCGGGACAACTAACTATGGACTGAAATCACAGAAAATGCAAAGTAAATAATTTCTCTAAGTTGATTACGTCAAATATTTTGTTACAACAGTAGAAAGGTGACCCATAATTTATATGTGAAAATTTTGGAATGAGATTAACATTCCATCAAGTAGACTCAGTTAAGCAAACTCCCTGCTGTGGTAACTCGTTTTGTATATATTTAAATTAAATTGTCAGGATGGTTTATTGGTTAAAAGTATGATTTATGCTTGTTCTCCCAGAGGATTTGAGTTCATTTTCCAATATGCCTATGCAAGCATTTGCAACTTCAGAGGATCTGTTGCCCTCTTCTGGCGTTTATGGGCACTACATGCATGTGTTGCCCCAACATACATGCAGGTAAAAAACTCATACACATAAAATAAAATAAATCTAAAAAGAAAAAAAATATTTGACTGCCTCCTTTATACCATGATGAAAACCAATTAACTACTCAGTCCAGTGCTCTAGATCTCTGTCTGTGGCTTGATTCTTCTTTGAATTGTTTGTTTTGTGTTAAACAACCTTCCTTAGTTTACAGAAAAAACAATGGATCCAACCAAGTCTTTAATATTCACACTTTTGTATCCTTGTATTGAATGAAGAAAAAAGCTGGCAAAAAATTAGAATTAAATTTTAATGTAGTAGGTAACAGAGCTAGCTGGTTTTGTTTTCAGCCTCTGTTTTCTTCTACACTAGCTGACATCTTTGTTCAGAATTTTGCTGAGAATCTTGGATTTAATTTCTCCACATTTTTTTCATTCTCTTGTTACTTTTAGGAAGAAAGATCACAACATCTGAATGTGAAAATTACTTCTTTGACATGTTCTATGATGGCCCAAATTTGCATAAACTTCTACAAGGTGGATCTTTTGTTTCCCAATGCTATATACTTAATTTGCATAACAAATATAAATGACCTTGAGATAACTTTACCAATGTATGATTATATATTTAATTACAATTTTTGAGGTGCTAGAAATCAAAGCAAGGCCATGAGCACACTAGGTGAGTGCTTTTAGTATTGTGCTACACCTCCAACCCTGTGTATTGCAAACTCAATAAGTTGTATGGAAGGTCTTAAATCAAATAAAAGGTACCATGTGCTGTATAATTAATAGATAATGGTAAAAATATTCCAGGTCTGAGAGAAAGCTTTATATTTTTATTCTGGGCTGGAAGTCAACCATAGATAAGCTCCTGAGATATGTGAATGTACATGTGCAACTATATTCATAATAACATATTCCTGATAAATATCAAACAAAAACTTGCTTTAATTTAAATATTTTATTACTTGTTTTATAAACCTTTGTTTACCCTAAGGAAATCAGAAGAGTCTCCTAGAAATTTTAAACTATTTAATTTAATCCATACAGTTTCCCCACCCCCTCTTCTCCTATTATTTCCCTCCGCACATACCCCCATTCATTCCTTCTCCCTTGATTTTCAGAAAAGGGGAGGCTTCCCATGCATATCAACCTGTTTTTCCCATTTCACGTTGTAGTAAGATAAGGTACACCTTCTTCTATTGAGGGTAGACAAAGTAGCTCAGGCAGGGGAAAGGGATCCAAAGGCAGAGGACAACAGACTCAGAGATAGCCCCTGAATCTGCTGTTCAAAGGGTTGTAAATGAAGACCCACTGTATAATTGTAACATATGTGCACAGGGCCAAGATCAGTCCCATGCATGCTCTCTGGTTGGTGATTCAGTCTGTGAGTCCCTAAGGGCCCAGGTTAGTTGATTCTGTAGGTTTTCTTATGGTGTCCTTGACCTCTCTGGCTCCTTTAATACTTCCTCCCCTCCTTTTGTAGTATTACCCAAGCTCTGCCTAATGTCTGTCTGTGGATCTGTTTCTATCAGTTACTGAAAGAAGTCTCTCTGATTATGATTATGCTAGGCACCTGCAAGTGTAACAGAATATCATTAACAGTGTCAGGGGTGGGCTCTCTTTCATGCCATAGGTTTCTAGTTCCATCCATTTGCCTGTAAAATCCATGATGCTTTTGTTTATCATAGCTGAAGAGTATTCCATTGTGGTAATATGCCATGTTTTCTCTATCCATTCTACAGTTGAGGGATATTTAGGTTGTTTCCAGGTTCTGGCTATTATGAATAAAGCTGCTATGAACATAGTTGACCAAGTGTCCTTGGGGGAATGGTGGAGCATCTTTTGAGTATATGCCCAGGAATATCATAGCTGCGTCTTGAGGTAGATTGATACCCAATTTTCTGAGAAATCATCAACTTGATTTCCAGAATGGTTGTACAAGTTTATACTCCCATCAGCACTGGAAGAATGTTTCCCTTGCTCCACATCCTCACCAGCATGAGGTGTGACTTGATTTTTTGATCTTAGTTATTCTGACAAGTGTAAGGTGTAATCTCATAGTTGTTTTGATTTGCTTTTTCCTGATGGATAGGGATCTTGGACATTTCTTTGTTTCATGTCCATTGAAGATTCTTCTGTTGAGAATTCTGTTTAGCTCTGTACCCCATTTTTAATTGGGGTATTTGGGTTTTTTGAGTCTAACTTCTTGAGTTCTTTAAGGTTAGTGAAGATATTTTCGCCATCTGTAGGCTGCTGATTTGTTTTATTGACAGTGTCCTTTGTCTTACAGAAGCTTTTTAGTTTCATGATCCCATTTGTCAATTGTTGATCTTAGAGCCTGAACCACTGGTATTCTGTTCAGGAAATTTTCTTCTGTGTCCATGTGTTCAAGGCTCTTCCCCACTTTCTCCTCTAAAAGCTTCAGTGTATCTGGTTTTATGTGGACGTCCTTGATCCACTTGGACTTGAGCTTTGTACAAGGAGATAAAAATGGATTGATTTGCATTCTTCTACATGTAGACCTCCAGTTGAATTGGCACCATTTATAGAAGATGCTTTCTTTATTCCATTGTATGGTTTTGGCTTCTTTGCCAAAATCAAGTGTCCATAGGTATGTGAATTTGTTTGTAGGTTTTCAATTCTATTCCATTGTTCAATCTGTATATTTTTGTGACAATACCATGTGTATTTTATTACTATTGCTCTATAGTATAGCTTGAGGTCAGGGATGATGATTGTTCCAGAAGTTCTTTCATTGTTCAGTATTGTTTTGGCCATCCTGTTTGTTTGTTTGTTTGTTTGTAACGTCTGTAAAAAATTGTACAAAGTTTTCATCCCTTACTGTCAAGTTAAAGTTTGTAGAAGGAACACCAATGTTTGAAAGTGATGTCTAATTGAGTGGCAGAAAAAGTGATGAATCAGAGAAAGATTTGACAGAATAGGTTAGGTCCAATGCTCAAAAAAAGAGAGAGAAAGGTAAGCCACTTAGAAGGCTGTGCAGAGAAAGAAGCAGGCAGTTTTACTAGGAGAGTTTTACAGAGACAGGTTGAAGAGGAAACATGGTGGCCACAAGTACACCAGAATGAGCCAGAAAGTGAGTAGAAGCCAAAGATTAGAATATATTGCCAGCATAAGTTTGAGGTCAAGCCGTAGAATTCAGGAGAGGCCAACAGAGAAGCCAGATTGAATCAGTCACCTTGGAGAGGAGTTTGAGTCAGAACAGCTGAATTGGCCAGCCTTCTGAAGTTAAAAAAACTAGAAAGGTTGAGCTTATTCCCTTGGAGGCTGAAAATACTATAGGCCTAGAATTAGATGGCATGGATGTTAGAAGCTTCCAGGACTAGGCTTAGGTTAGCAGACTGGGGAAGTAAACATCCCAAAGGACAATTATATATCAGGCAAATAAAAATTACATTTATTTTGTTTCATTAATTCTTTGTACTGTTTTTGTTTCTATTTTATTGATTTCACCCCTGAGTTTGATAATTTCTTGACATCTACTCCTCTTGGCTGTGTTTGCTTCTTTTTTTTTTCTAGAGGTTTCAGGTGTGCTGTTAAGTGGTAGAGGTTAGGCACAGCCCCTGGTCAAGGGATGGAACCACGAACCCATCTCAAAAATTTTAATACAGAATTGTTCCTGTTTTAAAGGAAATGCAGAGACAAAGTGTGGAGCAGAGACTGAAGGAAAGGCCATCCAGAGACTGCCCCACCTGGGGATCCATCCCATCTGCAGACACCAAACCCAGACACAATTGCTGATGCCAAGAAGCACATGCTGAGAGGATCCTGATATAGCTGTCTCCTGAGAGTCTCTGCCAGAGCCTGACAAATAGAGGTGGATGTTCTCAGCCAACCATTGGACTGAGCACAAGGTCCCCAATGGAGGAGTTAGAGAAAGGACTGAAGGAGCTGAAGGGGTTTGCAACCCCATAGGAGGGACAACAATATCAACCAACTAGACCCTCAGAACTCCCAGGAACTACTAAACCACCAACCAAAGAGTACACATGGAGGGACCCATGGCTTCAGCTGCATGTGTAGGAGAGGATAGCTTTATCTGGCATCAGTGGGAGGAGAGCCCCTTGGTCATGTGGAGGCTCAATGCCCCAACATAGGGGAATGGTAGGGCAGTGTGGTGGGAGTGGGTGGGTTGGTGAACAACCTCATAGAAGCAGGGGGAGGGGGATGGGATAGGGGGTTTGTGGAGGGGAAACCAGGAAAGGGGATAACATTTGAAATGTGAATAAATAAAATAACCAATAAAGAAGTTGCTAGTATGAGGTCTCTCTTAACTCCTTTATGAAGGCACTTTAATATAAACTTTCCTCTTAGAACTGCTTTCATTGTGTCCCTAAGTTTGGGTATGCTGTTTTTCGTTTTCATTAAATTGTAGAGACCCTTTATTTCTTCCCTGACCAAGTTATCATGGAGTAAAGAGTTGTTCAGTTTCCATGAGATTGTAGACTTTCTGTTGTTTCTGTTGTTTTGAAGTCCAGCCTTAGTCCATGGTGGTCTGATAAGATGCATGGGGTTATTTCAATCTTTTTGTATCTCTTGAGGATTGCTTTGTGCCTAATTATATGGTCAAATTTGGAGAAGGTTCCATGAGGTGCTGAAAAGAAGGTATATTGTTTTATTTTTGGGTGTAAGGTTCTGTAGATTTCTGTTAAATCCATGTGGTTCATAACCTCTATGAGTTTCACTGTGTATCAGTTTAATTTCTGTTTCACTGATCTGTCCATTGGTGAGAGTGGGTGTTTAAATCTCCCACTGTTATTATGTGGGATTCAATGTGTGTTTGGAGCTTTAGTAACGTTTCTTTTATGAATGTGGGTGCTCTTGCATTTGGGGGTTAGATGTTCAGAACTGAGACTTCATCTTGGTAAATTTTTCTTTTGGCGAGTGTAACATGTCCTTTCCCATCTCTTTTGATTACTTTGGTTGAAAGTCTATTTTATTGGATATTAGAATGGCTATACCAGCTTGCTTTTTAGGAGAATTGGTTGAAAATTTTTTCCAGTCCTTTCCTCTGAGGTGGTGATTATCTTTATTGCTGAGGTGCATTTCTTGTATGCAGCAGAATGGTGGATCCTGTTTTCCCATCCATTCTGTTAGCCTGTGTCTCTTTACTGGGGAATTAAGTCCATTGATGTTGAAAGATATGAATGACCAATGATTGTTAATTCCAGTCATTTTGATGGTGGTGGTGGCAGTGTGTGAAATTATTTCCTTTGTTTTCTTTTGTATAATTAACATGCTTGGGTTAGAGTTTTCCTTGTAGAATCCTCTGTTGGGCTAGATCAGTGGAAAGATATTGTTTAAATTTGTTTTTTGTCATCGAATTGCTTGTTTCTCTCTGTCAGTCATGATTGAAAGTTTTGCTGGCCTCTGTGATCTCTTAGAGAGTGTAAGACACCTGCCAGGCCCTTCTGGATTTTCGAGTCTCTGTTGAGAAGTCAGGTGTATTTCTGATAGGTCTGCCTTTGTGTGTTACTTGGCCTCTTTTCCTTGCAGCTTTTAATAGTCTTTCTGTAAATTTGGTATTTTGTTGATTATGTGGCAGGGGATTTTCTTTTCTGTTCCAATCTACTTGATGTTCTGTAAGATTATTATACATTTACAGGCATCTTATCCTTTAGATCAGGGGAATTTTCTCCTATGGTTTTGTTGAAGATATTTTCTGGAGCTTTGAGCTGGGAATCTTTCATTTTTTCAATTTCTATTATTCTTATGTTTGGTGTTTTTACAGTGTCTCAGATTTACTGGATTTTTTTTTTTGTCAGGAACTTTTTAGATTTAACATTTTCTTTGACTAATGCATCAGTTTCTTTTAGCATATCTTCTGCACCTGAGATTCTCTCTCCTATCTTTTGTATTCTGTTGGTGATGCTTGAATCTGTTGGTCCTGTTCTCTTCCCTATGTTTTTCATCTCCTAGACTCCCTCAGTTTGTGTTTTCTTTATTGCTTCCATTTCCATTTTCATGTTTCGAACACTTTTTATTCATTTCCTTCATCTGTTTCATTGTATTTTCTCATAGGATAGCTGTGATCTGGTGGTGCTATATTGCCCTGGCTGCTGTTGTTTGTGTTCTTACATTGGCATGTAGTCGTCTTTTTTGTGGTGGTAAACAGGTTTAAGAGCTGATGTCTCAGTTAATCTTTGTGAGACAGCTTTTTTTTTTTTTAAATGTTTCCCCCTTGGTTTCAGTTTTCTCTCTGACTTCTAGCCTGAGTGGCCTGGGATTCTGGTGATTAGCAAGTCTTCAGGTTCAGTAGGGTGTCTCTGACAGATTTTTGTCGCTTATATGACATCCGGGGTTTTGGGTGCCAACGTTGCCTCTGGCATTACTAGTACCAGTATGGCCTATGGGAAAGCAGAGGTCTTCTACCAAAGTTATCAGCTAAAATAATAGACCAGGGGATATTGTGTAGTTTACATCCATTGGATGTGCTTTAAGAGAAATTGGGGTATAGGGTATGGGGCAGGCTCTTACCTCGGGTCCCTGGTGCTGGCATGGCGTCTGGGAAATCTAGAAATTTTAAAGCTGTGTGTGTGTGTGTGTGTGTGTGTGTGTGTGTGTGTGTGTTGGGAATATACCTAAAAGATGCCCTACCATGCCACAGGGGCATGTGTCTCACTATGTTCATAGTGGCCTTATTTGTGATACCCAGAAGCTAGAAACAACCAACATGTCCCATGACAGAAGAATGGACACAGAAAATGTGGTTCACTTACACAACGGAATACTACTCAGCTATTAAGAACAAGGGAACCCTGAGTTCTGGAGGCAAATGGGTGGAACTAGAAAATATCATCTTGAGTGAGGTAACTCAGACCCAAAAGGACATGCATGTTGTGTAGTCCCTAATAAGTGTATAGTAGCCAAAAAAAAAAAAAAAAATAGTACAGAATACCCAAGATACAGGATGCCTCAGTCCAACTTGGGACAGAGAAGAAAGCAACCACTAGGGGGAAGTGAGGGAGAGACCTAGAAGGGAAAGAGGATGGGGCAGGGAGGAGAAGAGAAGATGATCTGGTATTGGGTGGGGGAAAAGGACTAAAGCCCTGAAGGCCAGCAGAAAGAATGGAAACAAGGAATCTCAGGAGGTAGGAAGTTGGGGGACCCCCCAGAATGTATCAGAGATCTGGGAGATGAGAGACTGTCAGGATTCAAAGAGAGGGACCCTAGATGAAATGTCCTACAGTGGGGAAAGGAAACTTGAAGAGTACATCTTCAGCAGAATGACAGGGCATCAAGTGAGGGATGGGGTTCCAGCCCACAGTCAATACTTTGACCCAGAATTGTGCCAGTCGTAAACAACTGCAGGGATGGAAATGGAGAAGAGCCTGAGGAAAATGAGGTCCAGGGACAGGCCCAAAGTGGGATCCACCCCAAGGGGATGTCCCAAAACCTGACACTATTACTGAGGCTAAGAGAGGGAGCCTACCACGACTGCCCTCCAAAAGGCCCAACAAACAGCTGAAAGAGTCAGATGCAGATATTTACACTCAGCCAATGGACAGAAGGTGCTGCTTTCTATGGTTGAATTAGGGAAAAGCTGGAAGAAGCTGAGGAGAAGGGAGACCCTGTAGGAGGACCAGCAGTCTCAATTAACCTGGACCCCTGAGATCTCTCAGATACTGGACCACCAACCAGGCAGCATACACCAGCTGATATGAGGCCCCCCAACACATATACAGCAGAGGACTGCTGGGTTTGCACTCACTCAGAGGAGGTGTACCTAACCCCAGGGAACCCCAGGGAGTAGGGAGTTCTGGTGGAGTAGGGGTGGGGGTGGGCACAACCTCTTGAAGACAGGGGTGGTGTCTTAACATTCTGTCTAATCTCTATCCCACAGTTACCTGGCAACAGCCAGGTATGCTCCTCCCCACAATTTCCTGGCAACAGCCAGGTAGGCCTGGTCCACTATAAAAGGGAGCTTCTTGCCCCTCCTCCCTCTCTTGCCTTTTGCCTTCTTGCTCCCTGTCTCTCCCTATTCCCTTTCTCCCTCTCTCCACATGGTCATGGCCGGCCTCTACTTTTCTACTCTCTCCCTCTCTCTGCCTTTCACTACCTCTACTACCCTCTTAACTCCCTTTGTATGCCATGAATAAACTCTATTCTACATGGGCCCCCTGAGGCACCCCCTTCTCCCACACCTTATCACACCCCCATAGAACATACTCCTATACATCTTTCTCTTTTTATAAACACATCAGGGGAGTGTGGGGTGTAGGGGAGAGGGAGTGAGGAGGTATGGGATGAGAAAGAGTCAGAGGGTAGACTGGGATGGGAATAAAATCTAGAGTTTAAAAAAAGAAAAATAAATAAATACCAAACAAACAAAAGTGCATGTGTGTTTAGTCTGTTACATTTTAATTATTTTTCCAGGTTTATTGAGTATAATGGTAACTAAATTATATATACTTCAGGAATGCAGTGTGATTTCTTGATATACATGCAGTGCAATTATTGTCACAATCAAATTAGTGGGTATACCCATGATCTTTTTGGGGAGCATTGAAGCATGGTCTTTCTATGTAGTTCTAACTCTTCTGGAACTTGCTGTGTAAACCAGGCTGGCCTTGAACACAGAGAGATCCACTTTCCTCTAATGGAATTAAAACTGTGTCTGGTATTCTATCATCTTTCTTTGTACATGTATGCTGAAAATGTTTAAAATACATATCATCATCTATTACTATTATTACTATTATTTTGTTTTTTTCAAGAAAAAATGTTTTCCTTTATAACCATGGCTGTCCTGGAACCCACTCTGTAGTCCAGGATGGCCTTAAACTCACAGAGCTCTAGCTGCCTCTGCTTCCCAAGTGCTAGGATTAAAGACATGTGCCACCACTGCTCAGCAAATGTATAGCATTATTAACGTGAGTCATTTAATATCTAAAAACTTGTAGCATCTGTCCAACATTTTCTTACCTTTCCTCAAGCCACAGTTCTTTCAATCATCATTCTACCTAGTTTCTATGACATATGACTTGCCTTATTTAGCTTTCATTATTAGTAGTAAAACATTTATATATGTATATGTATATATATATATGTATATATATATATGGGTGTTTTGCCTACATGTATGTATACCATGTGTCTGCCTCTGAGAAGGTCATAAAAGTGTGTTTCATCTCTTGAAACTAGAGAACAGAAATAACATCTCTCAATTCAATTTATGAAACCACCGTCACCCTAAACCACACAAAGACTCAACAAAGAAAGAGAATTACAGACCATTTTCCCTTATGAACATTGGTGCAAATATATCCAATAATGGAATAATGGAAAGTACCTGCCTATTTTAAGGCAAATTGCTTGGGGGAGGTCTTGTGGTCTTTGCTCTAAAGGTGAAATTGTTCAATCCCTACTTAGAGCCTCCCTCCCCCACCATGACAGTGATATTGTTCAGCCTTCCCTGGGTATAGGGGAGGAGCTAAGGACTTCTTTTATAGCAATTAGACCTTAGAGAGTTCTCCCTCCTTGAGTTTGGAAGAGCCTTCACAGAAGAAGCCCTGGGTAAGAGACAAGGACTCTTTTGGGGATTATAGGAAAAACAGAGAAGCAGCTGGCAGGACACAAGTAAAACTGTATTCTATGAAAGAGAGTAAGGAAGCCCACTTGGGTTTGGGGAGCTCACAAGGTAGATACAGATAGAGATTTCTAAAGAACTGGCAGTTTAGTTGTAGAATCAGGCTTGTAAATAGACATTGTGTATATAGTAAAAAAAAAAATAAAATTACCTCACGTGGCTAGCAGATTTTTTTTATCTCCATTTTTGCCTCTCCTGTCTTCATTGGCATAAATATTAGACAATATATATATATATATATATATATATATATACACACACACACACATATATATATATATATATTACAAGAGAAAGTGGGGGAATTACCTTGAACTCACTGGCACAGGAGACAGCTTTCTGAACAGAACACCAGTAGCACAGGGTCTAAGATTAATAATTAATAAATGGGACCTCATGAAACTGAAAAGCTTATGTAAGGCAAAAGACACTATCAATAGGACAAAAAGGCAGGTTACAGACTGGGAAAAGATTGTCCTCAACTCTACACCTGACAGAGTGCTCACATCTAAAATCTAAAAAGGACTCAAATTAGATATCAGAAAACCAAATAATCCAACTGAAAATGGGGGCACGGGTCTAAATTGAAAATTCTCAGTAGAGGAAGCTCAAATGTCTGAGAAACAAAGAAATGTTCAACATCTTTGGGGCCACTCTTCCGCTGTGCGCCGAGTGACGTGATGACGACACTGGGCCCGCCCTCTACCCTGGTGGTGCTTTGGAATCCTCAGTCTTGCCGCGAGCACAACCATAGTGAAGGTAGTGACGCGTTTTTTACCGAGAGTATGGCGGATACCGGCTTGCGCCGCGCGGTTCCCAGCGACCTTTATCCGCTTGTGCTCGGCTTTCTGCGAGATAACCAACTCTCGGAGGTGGCCAGTAAATTTGCAAAAGCGACAGGCGCTACACAGCAAGACGCCAATGCCTCTTCCCTCTTGGACATCTATAGCTTCTGGCTCAAGGCCACCAAAGCCCCAACGGTGAAATTACAGTCAAATGGACCAGTGAGCAAGAAGGCTAAGAAAGAGACTTCATCCAGTGACAGCAGTGAGGACAGCAGTGAGGAAGAGGACAAAGCCCAAGGACTTCCCGCACAGAAGGCTGCTGCACCTGCCAAGCGAGCCAGTGTGCCTCAGCACGCTGGGAAGGCAGCAGCCAAAGCTTCAGAGAGCAGCAGCAGCAGCAGCAGCAGCAGCAGCAGCGAAGAATCCAGTGATGCAGAGGAGGAAGAGGACAAAAAGAAAAAGCCTGTCCAGCAGAAAGCAGGTAAGCCCCAAGCCAAGGCAGTCAGACTTCCTCCCAAGAAGGCAGAGAGCTCAGAGTCTGAGTCTGACTCAAGCTCGGAGGATGAAGCCCTGCAGACGCAGTCGCAGAAGCCAAAGACAGCTGTGGCGGCTAAAACCCCAGCCAAACCAGGTACACAGCCTAAAGCAGCCAATGGCAACGCAGCCAGCAGCCACAGCAGCCGCCGCCGCTCCAGCAGCAGCGGCAGCAGCAGCAGCAGCAACAGCAGCAGCGGCAGCAGCAGCGATGATGACTCGGAGGAAGAGAAAGCAGCCGCACCTCCCAAGAAGACTGCACCTAAAAAGCAAGTCGCAACCAAGGCACCAGTGAAAGGAGCTGCCACTCCTACCCAAAGGAGTTCTAGCAGTGAAGAGTCTTCCAGTGGAGAGGAAGAGGAACAGAAAAAACCCATGAAGAAAAAAGCAGGTCCCTGCAGTTCAGTTCTGCCGCCTTCTGTTCCTTTACCAAAGAAGTCCTCCTTGGGAGCCCAGTCTCCAAAGAAAGCTGCTGCGCAGACACCACCTGCAGACAGCAGTGAAGACAGCAGTGATGAGTCGGATTCAAGTTCTGAGGAAGAGAAAAAACCTCCAGCTAAGGTGATCATCTCTAAGGCACCTGCCAAACCAGCTCCAGTGAAGAAGAAAGCGGAGAGCTCTTCAGACAGCTCAGATTCTGACAGTTCTGAAGATGAAGCTCCTGCCAAGCCAGTCAGCACCACCAAGAGTCCCTTAAGCAAGCCAGCTGTCACTCCCAAGGCATCTGCAGCAAAGGCAGTGGCAACTCCTAAGCAACCTGCAGGCAGTGGCCAGAAACCTCAGAGCAGGAAGGCTGACAGCAGCTCCAGTGAGGAGGTCACCAAGAAATGCGTGACAACCCCCAAGGCCAAGGTGACCACTAAAGCAGCACCTGCCAAACAGGCACCTCAGGCTGGTGGGGACAGCAGCTCTGACTCAGATAGTTCCAGCAGTGAAGAGGAGAAGACACCTAAGCCCCCAGCTAAGAAGAAGGCAGCAGGTGGAGCGGTTTCCAAACCAGCCCCTGGGAAGAAAGCAGAGGCCAAGAGCAGCAGCAGCAGCAGCAACAGCAGCAGCAGCAGCAGCAGCAGCAGCAGCAGCAGCAGCAGCAGCAGCTCCTCCGAAGATTCCAGCGAAGAAGAGAAAAAGAAGCCCAAGGGGAAGGCTACTCCTAAATCACAGGCAAGCAAGGCCAAAGTCACTCCAGCTTCTCAGAATACAAAAGCAGGCAAGGAAAGTGAGGGGGAGGAGGAGGAAGAAGAAGAAACAGAAGAGAAGAAAAAGGCAGCCGGGACCAAGCCAGGTTCAGGCAAGAAACGGAAGCAGAAGGAAACACCAGACAGAGCAGCAACTCCTCAAGCTAAGAAAGTTAAGATCCAGATCCCCAATACGTTTCCAAAAAGGAAGACGGGAGAAAAAACGGCACCTCCCCCTTTCCGAAGGGTCAGGGAGGAGGAGATTGAGATGGACTCTCGAGTAGCAGACAATTCCTTTGATGCCAAGAGAAGTGCAGTTGGAGACTTGGCTGGGCGAGCCAATCCGGTTCTGAAGTTCACCAAAGGCAAGTTCTTCCGGTATGAAAAAATGAAGAAGAAGCAGCGAGGCAGAGGCTCCATCTCTGTCCAGGTCAATTCCGTCAAGTTTGACAGCGAGTGACCTGTGGTCATCTTTGGCAGAGGAAGGATGATGTTGGGAGGCTGGCACTCAACTCCAATGGACCCAGAAACTCCGTGTGAAGAGAATTGTGGCAAGGCGAGTTTGGAGCAGGTCCTGAGGCGTTCCAGTGCACAGTCCTGTCATGCTCCTTCTTCTGGACAGGTTTGTTTTTGAGCATTGATTGTCAAGGACAAAAGGATTTGTTTTTTTTTTTTTTTTAAGAAATTCATTTGGTTGTCAATTGCCTTCCTGTTCTGTGGGTCTTCATACTGAGAAATTTGTATATTTTATATTAAGTCATCTCATACAGATTTTTGTTGTGATTTTTCAGAGATGAGTTCCACAGATTAAAATCGTACCTATTGCCTAATGCAAAGCAAAATGTCATGTGGTAATAATTTTCCATACTGGAGGATTCTATTTATGTGAGTGCACAGACTCACATTTGATCCCTCCTTCCTTCAAGTGACATCGATGTAAGTCTTGTGATATTTGTCTGCTAAGCATGCCCTGTGCTCATCTTCATCCAGTGGGCCTGACACCGAAGCGTCCAGAAGCCAGCGCGCATCTACCAACTTTGGGGGATCAAATTGCAGTTCATGGTACAGTATCCTACTAAATTGGCAGGCAGGATTCTCATGTTTGATTGTCATGCAACTGTCTTCGTTTTGTTCTCAGTAGCTATTACTGCTACGTGTTTACAGTACTTTTTAGTTGATTTCAGAGTAAACTTTTCTGACATTGAGAGGCATTTGCAGTAACTTGACTGTTACTTGACTGTTGTATATTATGTTCCTGAATGTATTTGATTCTTTTTTTTTTTTTTACCACCATCAAGAGCAGAATGGTAAATTCGTGCGTGGTTGAATCATGGTCAAGGAAGTGGAACTGACTAACCCCTGAGCCTTGGTGTAAAGTTGGTACAGTGAATACATCCTGGGCACCCATGGTAAGGAGGTGGAGAAGGAGGAGGAGGAGGAGGAGGAGGAGGAGGAGGAGGAGGAGGAGGAGGAGGAGGAGGAGAAAGTATAGTGAGGTGGGAGGGGGTCTGAGCAGGACCGGTTTGTCTTGAAGTTGGTACATGGGAGTAATTATGTCCTGTTTAAATTAGTCCCCTGGATTGATTATTAGTACCTTAACTATGATGATACAGATACAGACTAGCCAGGGGGCTGGGAGGCATAGCTTGGTGATAGTGTGCTTGCCTAGCATTCATAGACTGAGTGTGATCTCCATCATGGCAGGAAGTTAATGAGCAGAGAAATTCCTGGGCTAAGGGAGTAGATTATAAAGCTATAGGATGTGACCATTGGCAGAACTCAGAGTGAGGGAAGGGGGGCGTGGGGAAGCACCCTGGCTGGCCAGTGAGAACCGACCGACACCAGGTTTCATGTATGAAAAATGAAGGCGCCACACATAGAGCCACACATAGGCTCTCTTATTTGGTTTCCATGATCACCCAGTAATCTGCTAAAAGCTGTCTGTCTGTGGCAGCTCTTTGAGGATGTCTGCATGGTCAAAGCTCTGTGTCTTACTACAAAACAATAAAATGAATGGTTCATGAAAATACAACCTACTTTGAGATTCTATTTTATACCTGTTCGACTGGCTAAGATCAATCAAACAAATGAGAGCTCATGCTGGTGAGTAGGTCGAGCAAAGGGAACACTCATCCATTGCCGGTGGGATTGCAAATTTGTACAGTTAGTATTGAAAGCAATATAGCAGTTACGCAAGAAGGTTGGTTATGGATCCAGATATACTACTCTTGGCCATATATCCAAAAGATGCTCCATCCTACCACATGGATACTTGCTCAACTATGTTCACTGCAGGTTTATTTGGAATATCCAGAAACTGAAAAAAAAAACAAAAAAAACCAAAAAACTAGATGTCCCTCAGCAGAAGAATGGATAAAGAAAATAGAGTACATATATACAATGAAGTATTACTTAGCCATTTGAAAAAGGACATCATGAAATTTGCAGGCAAATGGATGCAACTTGACTGAGGTAACTCAGAACCAGAGAGATGAATGTAATATATATTCACTTATATGTGGAAATTAGCTGTTAAGTAAATGATGATGAAGCTACAATCCATAGAACTAGTGAGGTCAATTACAGAAGAGGTGTCTGGGTGAAGAGGTTCATGGGTTGGGGGTACATGTATCTTCTTGGGATGGGAAAATCAAATAGATTTTATCGGGGGACTGGAGGTAAGTGGGTACTGGAATGTGAGGTTTAGGTGGGAATGTGGAGTGAATGCCGGGAGAGACAGCTAGAATTGATGTGTATTAGAGGAGTTGTACAGAAAACTAGTACAATGGAAACTTCCTAAAATATATGCGGGAGAGCCTATGCGGTCTCTAAATAATGGGTGAGACAGAAACTCACACCTGACTCTTCGGGAGATTCTTTTTGTGTTTTCTTTTTCATTTTTTGAGACAGGGTTTCTCTGTGTAGCCCTGGCTGTCCTGCAACTCACTCTGTAGACCAGGCTGGCCTTGAACTCAGAAATCTGCCTGCCTCTGCTTCCCAAGTGCTGAGATTAAAGGTGTGTGCCACCAATTGCCTGGCTGAGATTCGTGGTATAAGCATTACAATGCTGTGTCTGGATTGAAATAAGATATGGGGGCAGAGAAAGCAGTATTTGAATAACACAGGGATAAACTTTACCTTGTATATGAAAACATTCTGCCTACACAGGCGTGGGCAACCAATGTTTGATTTAATTTAAGGTACACTTCGTGAGATGGAGCCCATACCTGATACTGCTTGTGTGATCAAGAACCAAAGAGTACATGGCTCAGATATCTAAGGTAAATTAAAATACTACTGGTATAAATAAGCAAACACACAAGCAAACAAAGAGTAGTGATGACTCCTAATGACATTCTGGTATATCCATACATTGGTACCTTATTCAGGCATCATCAGAAAAACATACTAATGCAACAGATACCCACAGCCAGACATCTTGCATGCTTACGACACACACACACACACACACACACACACACACACACACACACACACACACACACACACAATGGGAGATCCCCATCAGATCCCTCCCCTCAGAGCTCCCCATGGAAGAGGAAGTAGAATGAGTATAAGAGCCAGAGGGATGGAGGAGAGCAGGAAGACAAACCGTCTAAATCAACTGTACATCACTTATATACACTCACAGAGACTGAAGCAGTAACATGGGGCCTGCACGGGTCTATACCAGGTCCTTAGTGTATATATTATAGCTTTCAGTTTAGTGTTCTTATGGAACTCCTGAATGTGTGAACAGGTGGATCTCTGATTCTTGTGTCCTCTTTTGGATCCTTTCCTTCTGTTGGTTTGTCTTGCCCAACTTTGGTGTGATGGTGTTGTTTCATCTTACTATATTTTATTTTGTCTTTTTTGGTTTTTATCTTTTAGAAACCTGTTTTTTTTTTCTAATGAGAGAAAGAAAGGGAGTGTATCCAGATGAGAGGAGAAGAGTAGAGGGAGGAGAAAGAACTTATTTTTAATAAAATGGAAAAATAGTAGGTATGCAATCAGCCCTGTTGTATGCTGATTTGATTTATACATACACACACACACAAACATATATGTATACACACACAAACATATATGTACACACACACAAACATATATGTACACACACACACACACACACACACACACACACACACACACACACACACACACATATATATATCCAGGCATGGGATGGATGGATGTAGGAAACAGTGATCCTCACTTCATAATAAAAATACCTAACAATCAGAGTAGTTAAATTGAAACAGGTCATATTTTGACATTGCAAAGTCAGGCATTCCAAAATAAAAGTAAAGAGTGGATGGCAGACATGTTTGGTATAAAGTAGTGGTTGGTGTACTCCATGGTCACAGAAAAAGTTCTGCCCTCTTTTGCTGGTAGTTACAGTTTCAGTAACCTACCACAATCGCCATAATAAATAAATCCCCCATCCTTCTTGTTTTTCATGATACATTGACTCAGTACTTTAATGGACTCTAACTTTTCTTTTTTCTTTTTTCTCACTTTTCAATAATACAACAAACTAAAAAGCAAGCACCCAAGTTGACACCTGCTAGCTGGGGAGATATTTAGGGGTCTAGTATCTTTGGTTTATCTGTGATTCATTAATGAGCTCTTTTTAAAAAATTATTACATTTAAAAAAAGATTTATTTATTTCATTTGTATGAGTACACTGTCACTGTCTTCAGACACACCAGAACAGGGCATCGGATCGCATTACAGATGGTTGTGAGCTACCATGTGGTTGCTGGGTATTGAACTAAAGATCTTTGGAGAGTAAGCCAATGTTCTTATCCATTAAGTCATATCACGGAGTCAGGCAGTGGTGGAACCTCCATATTGGCTGGACTAACATATTTCCACCCCTAGTGAGTGTGAGAAATATGGGCCCTCTCTTTATAATAAGAACACTAGACACGCAGAGTAGTGAAAGTGAGGCAGTTTAACTTATGATTTTGTAAAGCCTAGAATGGTAGTTGCCCCAATTAGGTGAAGAGTATAGCTTCTAACTCTAACACCACCCGTTTCTCCCCTTCCTCACTGACTAATAAGGAGTATGACCTGACAAGTTATCTAAATCACATCTTACCCTTTGTCACTTCTATTTGTCCTTTTCTCAACCACAACAACAACAAAAAACACCTGTGAATTAATCTCTATTTTACCCCTTCTGTCTATTTGAAAGCTTATCACATGTGTGCTTTTGTGATATTTGCAGGTTGCTATGAAAATTTGGCTGTTAGTAATTGTCCACTTGAAACTTGGAGTTTATGTTAGTGGCTAGCTTAACAGGCTCCCAGGGTTTTCTGTTCATCTGCAGATGGAACTTAAAAAAAAACAGAGCACTTATATATTGAAAATAATCTACCAGATTTCTTGCAACAAATAAGGGTTCTTTTTCTGTCCAGATCCTTGGCAACATTTTCTACTTTTTGTTTTCTGGATGGTGAGGGAGGAAGTAGCCATCTATAGGCAGTAAGGTAAAAGGGATGCCAGTAAAATCTACAAGCTACTCACACATTATAGTTATAGTAGGAATGAATGTTAGAGTTAAAGGAGAATGTTAAGGTTAAGTTTGTGGGGCCAGGAATCTAGGCGTGAGGAACAAAGTGATTTATACTTGTTTGTGCAATAATTATCTGTTCATTTCAATTGCCTATTTATTGATTAGGCTCTTTGCTCTTTTTATTGTTTAGTTCTCTTTTAAATCTATTCTGGATGTTAATCCCCTGATGGATACATCATCTTCCTTTTCCCATTCTTTTTTTTAAAAATCAGTGTTTTAGAGAAGGCCTCATTATTAGCTTAGGCTGGCCTGGAACTCATGGTCTTCCTGCTTTTCCCACGTATTTTAGGTGTGTGCCACAATGACTCACGAGGTCACAAGTTTTGAGTACTATTATTTATAATTAAAAGGAATAAAGAAAAATATACAGAATGGTTACATTTGGTAGTGTGAAGAAAGAATTTAAGAAGAGTGTGAAATCAAGGCAGATTTATAATTCTTTGATCAAGGTCTTGTTAGTGAAACTGGTTTCTAGTATATATTTGGTCTTTAATGAACTTAACAACTACATAAAATGTGCCACCTATAATTTTATGAGTAACACTCATTATAGAAGCTATGGTTTTGACACTTATGCATATATAATTATGTTTGCATTATTAAAGTTAATAAGTATATAATGTTAAAATTATCATAGTAATGTCAATCTGCTAACCAACCATGTGAAACACTTATTTTCTATGAGCTTGATGACCCCATTAAAATGTACTGTATTACAAATTACTAATCACTTCTGTCTAGGTCTACTCAAGACGCTATAAAGATGCTGTTTGGGATGTTAAGACTAGGTAATTTATAATTTATAAAGAGCAGAAACCTGTTGCTCATAGTTGTGGAGGCTGGGAAGTTCAAAATCAATTTACAAGCAGTTGATGTTTGGTGAGAGCTGTTGATTATGGTAGGCATCATGTCCATCCATATGTAGTGGAAATGATTAGAAAGTTTCTTTAAAAATTTTGTAAATAAATTGTTAAGGCCTAAGGTAAAATATGAAGGCCTAGATGGAATGCTAAGGCCTAGGTATCTGTTTCTACTCCTACCTGCCATTTTGTGCTATCACTAAGATTATAAGGAAACTTTCTCATATGTTGTTTCTGCTGTTACTAGGAAACTTTCTCATTCCCAAGTTGATTGCATATTCTGCTATATTCTGGGCTGTTAGAAACTAATCATGATTGAAGTCAGTAGTACTGTTTTGTAGAGTTACCCACAATAAGGTTGGACCTGAACTAAATACCCAGCAGTACTTGCTGCACCTGTGTATAAGATTTTATATTTTTACTTTTATAAGCTGCCCCTGGGTTGGACCCCAACATATGAAAGACACCTGCACCAATACAATAAACTGCTTTGAATAAGATTTCCATTTTGAGTAGAGGTTGAGTAAAGTTTAAATTCCCAAGACCTCCCTGGAAACTGACATCCTACTTGGCAGAAAGAGACAGGTAACTTACATTTCTGGTTGGCAAGTTAAGACATGGATGTTGGACAAGACAAGTTTCCTGCCACAGTTGAATACCCCCAAATAATGGCAACAGGATAAATGTACAACAAAGACATGCTCCTAAGGAAATCCCCTATCCCTAAATCCAGATTTGTGGAATAACTTGGCATGGATGCTTGTGGATTTCAGGTTGAAAAAGTCATATACATCTTGACTCCAGGTCATGGTTCTGCTCAAACCTGGATTGTGGCCCTCATCAACCAGTCTTGAGGTGTGACATTTGGTAAACCATCCTATTTGACTGAGATTGGTGTTTAAGTGGTTTGTGTGGCAATTCTGAGACCCCCAACACAAATAATTTTACTCAAGAAGGCAGGATGATCAAGATCTAAATATTCTCTAAATGTCTTATGCTAGTTTTAACTTTCAACCTGTTATAATCTAGATTCAATTAGGAAGAATTTCTTGATAAGAAATGATCTAAATCAGATTGTCCCATTGGCATGTCTGTAGGGGATTGCTTTTGTTATTAATTGAGGTAGGAAGACCTACCCTGAATGTAGGTGGTATCTCATGTGCTGGGCCCTGGATGGTATAAAAACCGAGAAAATGCCAGGAATGGTGACACATACCTCTACTTCCTGTGCTTAGGAGTCAAAGGCAGGCAGATTTCTACAAATTGGAGGGTAAATCTGTTCTACATAGCTAGTTCTAGGTCAGCTGGGGCTACAAAGTGATATGTTACCTCAGACCACAGCCACAGCATCATCATCAACAACAATAACAACAACAACAACAACAACAAACAACACAAAAGCAGCAGCAACAACAGAAGAGAGAAAGGTGGCAGAGCAGTAAGCAACACACAAACATGCGGGAATCTTGTTCTTGTTCTTATTCTTGACTGTGGCTGTGCTGTGGCTAGCAGCTTGAGTTCCTGCCTTAACTTTCTCAGAATGATGGACTGTAACTGTAAGTTCCAAAGCCCTTTCATCCCCAAGTTGTTTTCTGTCAGCAGGTTTCATCATAGTAACAGAAGCAAAACTACTAAAAGCCTCATCTTCTAGTATTGTCCTCAGAGATTAGGTTTCAGTCTATGAATTTTGGGAAGACACAAACAATTATGCCACGGCAGCCACCATACCTAAGATTATAACATCATTCTCAATAAAAGCTCTCTACTAAATAAAACAACACATTCATTCCCTCCCTATCTCAACCCCTGATAACCTCTGTTATATTTTATGTCTTCAGGAATTGCCTATTTAAAGTACCTTATCATATAATCTTGTCCTACAGTGCCAGTCTTATTTCACTTGTTGTGATGTTTTCCTGATTCATCCATGTTGCAGCATATATCAACATGTCATTTTTATGGCTGGATAATATTCTTTTAGTTGTTATACCATATTTTTGTCTGTTTATCTTTTTGAAACATTATTTCCACATTTTGTCTTTTTTGGCTAATACTGCTGTGAACATTAGCTTGCATGTATTTCTTGAGTTATATAATTGAAATTGTTTTAGATATAGTAATTTTGATATAGGCTCATTTTTTAACTAGCTGAGTAACCATGGAACTACTTGCAAATCACTACAGGTTTCTTTGAATAACCCTGGCTGCCATGGAACTCACTATGTAGACCACTGTAGAGGGATAACATCCAAAGACCTTCTAGGTCTACGTGATCCAGCTGGAATGGTATACCTTTAATCTCACTGGCTGGAATACAGATACACCTTTAGTACAGATCTTTAATCTCAAACAAGGTTTTACAGTTAGTTTGTAGAAAGAAGGTGTTTGAAAGTAACGTCTAATTGGTAGAGGCCTGTTCACTAAGTGCAGTTCAGTTGAGTTCAGGAAATGCAGTGAAGTTCAGTTCAGTGTAGTCATTTCAGTTTAGTTTGTGGAATTCAGAGTTAGTTTACCCAAGCAGAGCAATTCAGGAGAGGCCAAAGAGAAGCCAAACTGAACCAGTCAGTTTGGAGAGGAGTTTTGAGCCAGAACAGCTGAGCTGATCCAGCCAGCCAGAGTTTGGAAAGATCTAGAAAGGGTGAGCCTATTCAGCAGTAAGCCTCCGAAATGACAATTATATCAGGTGAATAAAAATTATATTTATAAACAAGGCTGGTCTTAAACTCAGAGATCAGCATGACTCTGCTTCCTGGTATTAAAATTTTGGAATTAAAGGTATGCACTACCATGACTGACAGACTGAACTAATGTTAATGTCTTCAAGGATATGTATAATTTTATAAGGATATTCACCTTAATAGATAGTAAGAAGTAGATTGTCATAATATTGATTTTCATTTTCCTAATGAATAAGAATGTTTTTAAAAAATCATGTGCTGTTTGAATATTTGCTTATTTTCTATGGAGAAATGTCTACTCAAAGTATTTGTCCAATTTTTGAATTGCATTACTCAAGTTATTTTTGTTGAGTTTTTGAAAATCTTTATATATATATATATATATATATTAAACATTAACTTCTTATTATACACATTATTTGCAAATATGCATGTAAGTATATATACATATATGCGTATATACATGCAAACCTTTAATATAGTCCCTCATGTTGTGGTGATTCCCAACCATAAAATTATTTTTGTTGCTATGTTTTGACTGTAATTTTGCTACTGTTATGGGCTGCAATGCAAATATCTGTGTTTTTATCAATGGTTTTGTGGGTTGCAACTCACAGGTTGAGCAACATTAATCTAGAAGGATGCTTTTATGTTTTGTTTTTTTTTGTTTTTGTTTTGTTTGTTTTGTTTTATTTTTCGAGATAGGGTTTCTCTATATGTCCCTGGCTGTCCTGGAACTTACTCTGTAAACCAGGCTGGCCTCAAACTCAGAAATCTGCCTGCCTCTGCCTCCAAAGTGCTGGGATTAAAGGTGTGAGTCACCACTGCCTGGCTAGAAGGATGCTTTTTCTTAACAACACTTTTTGATGAACATCACTTCATAATAGACTAATGGATCAGAATGAAGAACCCAGAAATAAACCCATTTTAGTATGGCCAAATATTCATTAATAGGGTAATCAGAAATACACAGATAATAAAGGGGAGTCTCCTCACTAAATAATGTTGTGGAACTGGAGGATCCATGGAGCTCTGGGCGCCCTGGTAGCAGTGCTTGCCAAATCTTAGGGCAGGAAGTTATGGCACAGGAAATGTGGCATATGGAAGACACACTCTCTGGTGTAAAGGGCCTGTGTTTTCTCAGAATTGTGTTGCTTAGGATTGTAGCCAATGTGAGTGGTTCAGCTTTCCCTTAAACTGCCAGATTGAGACTTCAACACCAGTTAAAGGTAAGAAGCAACTCTTGGTCTATCACCAGTCTCATCTGATAATGCCTAAAACAGATGACTTCCAGAGAAGGAGATAAAAGGGGTTCCAAAGATAGAGAGTACCCCACTAAAAAACCCCCACTAATAATTAATAGAGCTCAGCATTCTGTCTTGCTAAAACCTAAAGATAAAGTCTCTTTTAAGAAATTCTGGGTCCAAGTGGCAACAGGAATTAAACAATACACATAGACTACCCAAAGAACAGCGGACTTAGGAGTGGGTAGGGTAACCCACATATTTCCTGTCAATTGGGGGGGAGCCTATTGATGTACTGACTCTAGCTGAGCCTCTCCCCACCTCAGAGGATGAAATGACCACTTGGCTAGATCTCTTCCCCAACACTTTTGCAGACAGGAGGAGTCAGGATGGCTAAACATTGGACCCCAGTTCTGATTGAGCTCAAGCCAGGAGCAGAGCCTGTATAGATCTGACAGTACCACATGGCCCTAATTGCCAGGGAAGACATAACCCCTCATATCAGGAGGTTATTAAATGTTGGGATGCTGAGACCATATCAATTGGCCCAGAACACCTCCTCTTCAGACAGCCAAAAAGCCTAGAACTCATGATTATAGAGTGGTACAAGACTTAAGTGAGATAAACAAATGGGTTATGGATATCCACACAATAGTCCCTAATCCATACAACCTGAGTACTGTTCCTCCTGTGTGCCAATGGTATATGGTGCTAGATTAAAAGGATCCTTTCTTCAGTTTACCCTTGGCACTCAAGTGCCAAGACCTCTTTGTCTTTGAATGGCATGATCTAGAGGTCAGGATTAGTGGGAGCTGACTTGGACCCACTTGACACAAAGATTTAAAATTTGCCTACCATCATTGATGAGGCCCTCCATAAAGACCTGCATGAGTACAGAACCCAGCACCCTAACCTGACACTTTTGCAATATATAGAAGACCTCCTAGTGGCAGCAAAAACCAAACAAGAATGCCTAGAGGGGCCCTAGGACCTCTTGGAGGCCCTGGGAAATTTGGACTTTTGATCTTCTGCTAAGAAGACCCAACTTTTCCAACCACAGGTGACCTATGTAGGTTACTATCGCCAATGCCAGGATGACTCATTACCAGTCTCTTCTCGGAATAACCTTTCAGACCTCAGCTGCCCAAAGCACAGCTACTCTGCTACCTGACCTAGATCTTGATGGGCCTCTACCTAACTACTCAGACATTTTAGCCCACATCCATGAGATCAGATCAGATCTTCAGGATACCCTCTTGATAGATGCTGAGGTAACATGGTTCACCAATGTCAGCAGCTTCATTCAGCACAGACAGGTACACTGGATCAGCAGTGATCTCAAACACTGAGATCATATGGAGGGAGCCCCTCCCTGTAAGAATGTCAGCCCAGAAAGCTGAACTGGTAGCTCTAACCAAGGCATTAGAGCTGAGAAAAGACAAGAGACATAGATAGCCGATATGTGTTGGCTACCACTCATGTCCATGGGGCTATTTATAGGGAGAGTGAGAGAGGCCTTCTGACAGAGAGGTTCCCAGGTCTCAACAGTGATGACATTAGCTTAAATTCCCAAGAAAAGCGAGATAGAACCTGTAGAGACCATATCCAGTGATTGGCACAGCAGTTGTGGAGAGGGGCCACCATCCCATCTCAAAAATATTAACCCAAGATTGCTCCCTTCTAAAGGTGATACAGGTACAAAGAGTGGAGCAGAGATTGAAGGGATGGCCATTAAGAGACTGCCCCATCTGCCAATCCATCACATCTGCAGACACCATTGTTGCAGACCCAGACACTATTGCTGAAGCCCAGAAGCCCTTGCTGAGGAGCCTGGTATAGTGGTCTCCTGAGAGGCTCTGCTAGAGTCTGACAAATACAGAGGTGATGCTTACAGCTAACCACTGGATGGAGCATGTAATCCCCAATGGAAAAGTTAGAGAAAAGATGGAAGGAGCTGAAGGAGTTTGCAACCCCATAGGAAGAACAACAATATCAAACAACCAGACCCCTCCCCCCAGAGATCCCAGGGACAAAACCACCAGCCAAAGAAAGACCCATGGCTCCAGGTGCATATGTAGAAGAGGATGGCCTTGTCAGACATCAATGGGAGGTGAGGCCCTTGGTCCTGTTGAGGCTCAATGCTCCAGTGTAGGGGAATGGTAGGGTCTTGAGGTAGAAGTGGGTGGGTGAGCACCCTCATAGAAGGAGGGGGTATGGGATGGGGGTTTGTGGAGGGGAAACCAGGAAAAGGGGGATAACATTTGAAATGAAACTTGGAATACCCAAGACATAATCCACATATCAAATGATGTCCAAGAAGAATGGAGGAGTGGCCACTGGAAAGGCTCAGTGCAGCAGTATAGGGCAATACCAGAACAGGGAAATGGAAAGGGGTGGATGGGGGAGCAGAGGGAGGAAAGAGGGCTTATGGGACTTTTGGGGAATGGGGAGCCAGGAAAGAGGAAATCATTTGAAATGTAAATAAAAAAGAAAAAAAGCAATAAAAATAAAGAGACAATCCTCTCCCTACTAAGGACTCTATGGGGGTCTAAAAAGCTGGTCATCATCCATTGCTTTGGATAACATAGAGTGAAAGACCCAGTTTTAGAGGGAAACAACAGGACAGATGAAGCAGCCTGACATGCTGTCCTTGAAATGAGACCTCTCTTGCCCTTGACTTCCCTGCATCTAGGGGATCCTATGCTCCCTAAACACCCTAAGTATTTAAAAGAATACTTTTAACCTGGGCTAGAAATTTGTCCCTGTCCTAAAGTTGTGATGGATGGTAGAGAAGAGCAGAATACAAACTCATTATGCCAGAAGGAATGGGACTGCACATATTGCAGAGGATCCACCCCTCTTCCCACATGAGTGTCTGGAGAATGCAGGGTTTGATACAACATGCTAATATAAGGATTAGAGATGACAATCCAAAGATAGTTGAGATTTTCAAAAACTATAAACAATGCCAGCTAACTAGCATGGTGGCTAATGAGACGAACCTTGGTAATAGGTTCAGAGGCACAAAGCCTAGAGCCTACTAGGAGACAGAGGTAAAATGAGAAAAATTTAGATATAAATATTTACTGATGTTTATAGATACCTTTTCAGGTTGAACTGAGACTTTCCTCATCAAACATAAAACTACATCTACGGTGACAAAGAAGCTCTTAGAGGACAGTGCCAAAGGATGGATTTCTCCAGATGATAGGGTCAGTCAATGGACCAAATTTTGTATACCAGGTAAGTCAGGGTTATCCAATATTTTGAGGATTGATTAGAAATGTTATTGTACATATTTACACCAGAGTTCACGACAAGTAGAGAGAATGAACAAAATTTTAAAAAAGAGACCTTAACTAAATTGATCTAAGAGACTGTCAATGACTAAGTTAACTCTCTTTCCCTTTGCTCTTTACCAGGTAGGAAACTCCTCTTACCAGATGAGACTCACCCTTTTTAAAATCATGTTTGGGATACCATCCCCCATTGTTCTTAACACACAAGCAGGGATCATCGCTGAGTTCGAGGATCGAACAATCAAAGGTATCCAATGGCCTCATAAACATGTTTGGCCTAAAGTTCATGCTCTCTATGAAACAGGTTCTCCTCCATCCAGGGGTCATTAGAGCATCTTTTAAAAAGTTTCTATGGGGGCTGGAGATATGACTCAGTGGTTAAGAGCAGTGACTGTTTTTCCAGAGGTCCTGAGTTCAATTCCCAGCAATCACATGGTGGCTCACAACCATCTGTAATGTAAGCTGATGCTTCCTTCTAGTTTGTCTGAAGATAGAAACAGTATACTCAGAGAAATAATAAATAAATAAAACTTAAAAAGTCCCCATGCTATCATCTTGACCATACCTCCCACCCTGAAGACTGATGAGATTACAGCATAGATCTACCACACACCTGATTACCACTGATGATGACCCTGACAAACAGGAAGAAACTCAGCCTCAGGACTCCCTCCTGTCTCCCATTGATGGGGCCCCTACCCAAACTCCAGGGACACCATGATGACTACATGGTGACAACCCTGACCTCCTCTAAAATATGACTGATTGTGTTATGAGATAACATTTCCCACCTCCAAAATTTTCTAGGCCCCATGGCAGAGATGGTACATACCAGAAGGGTTTAGATACAATAAGGAAGACTATATAGAGCCCTCAAAGACCAAAAAAAAAAAAAAAAAAAAAGATCAATGGCCAAAGATAGAAAGGACCTTGCTAAATGTAAGAGAAACTTGGGAATATTCAGCTTATAGTCATGAGGAGTCACTATCAGCCCCTCCAAAACCTAGACAACAAAACCTACAAGTTCCAGGAAGCCCCATGATTAGGCCTTCTAGTTACCAGAAAAAGGGGCAAATGAGAGACCAGACCAACTCCATCTTGGGTTCAGACTCCATCTTAGAGAACCTGACCTAGGGTTGAATTCAAGTTAATAGATTGGTACCTAACACCAGTTTCCAGGTTACCCCTACAACAAAACCTGCCACCTGGTACCAGTTTTGAGGTTGTTCCCCAACAAATCTGCACTTGCAGGTTACAAGCCTCCCGCTGAAACTTCACATTTCTAACATCCACCAATCAGAAGGAAAACAGAAGTTAAGTTTATGGTTTGGTTCCCAGCACCAGCCAGTTATGTTAAAGACCACAATGTCCCCCACCCCCAATCAGATGTGTACCAGGCTGGGTACCTCCTTTTGCCTCTATAAATACTTGCCTGAAACTAGGCTTGGAGCTGCCTCCTCTCATTCTGCTGCTTGAATAAAGAGAGCCTAATGTGATTGAGTTGGCTCCTCTTTTGGGGTTCATGAAAGCTTCCTGGCACAACAGTCTTAATCAAAGTCATAAATGAAAGTAAGTGTTGGACAAGATGTGGAGGAAAGGGAGCACCACTGGACATAATGGGAACAAACACAACAATCATGGAAAGTGGTAAGGAAGTTCCTCTAAATACAGGAAAGTGGAACTACAATATGATCCAGTATTTCCAGTCCTATAAATAAAGTCAGTATGTTGAAGGGACCTTTGGACTCTCTTGTTTATTGCAGAGATATTGCACAATGGCTCAAAATGAAATCTACCCAATTGTCTATCAATTGATGATTACATAGAGAAATTGCTGTACATATAGAAGACTATTGGTCCATGTGATAGCTATTCCTGGTTGTCAACTTGACTACATCTGGAATGATGATCCAGAAATAGAGTGTACACCTGTGATTTTACTTTTTCCATGGTCCAGCTTATACAGAAGGCCAGTTGCCCATTGTTAGGTTAGTTGGTCTGCAGACTATAACTCATTCCAGAATTTGAGGATGGAAGACACAGGCTTCTGACCTAAATCTTGACATGAGATGACACATGCTTTTGATCCAGATTACGAGGTATAGTGACAGTGAGAAGCTCAGGCCCAGACACAGTATTACATGCCTTTAATCCCAGGAGACAGAGGCAAGCAGATCTCTGAGTTCAAGGCCAGCCTAGAACATAGCAAGTTCTTAATCTAGATGTGGTGGTACACAGCTTTAATCTGGAGCACACATTCTGCTCGAGGACAATGGAAGAAGGAAGGCTCTCTTTCCTTCACCTGTTTGCACTTGCCAGCACATCTGTCGAAACCTACTTTTTCAGGATTATACAGACCAGCTGAATCAGCTGACTGGTAGGACTGAACAACTCCTAGATTCTTGGACTTCCCATTCACAGCTGCCCATTGTTGGGTCAATTGGACTGCAGACTCCAAGTCATTCCAATAAATTGCCTTAATATATAGAGATATGCCATATGTTCTGTGATTCTAGAAAACCATGACTAGTACAGTCTATAAAAATATGAATTCTTGTCATTTGTGATCACATGGATGGAACCAGAAGACATTGTGCTAAGTATAATAAACCAGGCACAAAGGACCAAATGGTTGTACTCACATGTAGAATAGAAACATATTCGATCTTTTAGAAGGTGATTCTCATTTCTCATAGAATAATTGTTACTGAAGACTAAAGAAGGTAGGAGGGGGAAGATTTAGTTAATTCATATTAAGTAGTACTTAAATAGGAGAAATAAGTCATGCTGTTCTAGGCAAGAAAATGCTGTATGTTTCAAAGCAGGTGTAAGAAATATTTTTGAGTTTTTCATATAGAAATAATAAATGGGAAAATAGATATATCCATCCTAATTTGACATTTGCATACCATATACATGTATCAAAACACAGTAATGCATACAATTACTTCTTGTTAAAAACTAAAAATAGGCACTGGAGAGGTGGCTCAGAGATTAAGAGCATCTTCTGGGGCAGGGTTCAATTCACAGGCCTACATGTGGCACCAATTCTCTCTAACTCCAGTTCCAGGGGGTTTTACACACTATTCTGGCTTTCTCATAGACATGCATGTGGTTCACAGGTAACATGCAGACAAAACACCCATACACATTAAAAAAACTAATATTAAAATAAACAATAAATGCTCATATATTAGTGATTTTCCATTAAAGTGTTAGAAATGTCTGGAAGAGTAATACAATGCCAAAAAGGTAAACAATATAATTTCAGGGAAGAAAAAATGGAAGTCTATTAATTATAACCTGTAACTAAAATTATAGATTTGTTAACTTAATGGAGATAAAAGAGGTGAAATTAATTTTAGAACAGATTGAACTTTGTTTTATGGATATTGTAAGCATTAATGTCTTTAAGAATGTAAAAATGTCAATAAACCTGAGAATTATTGTTAAGGGGAAACACCATAGGACATTAAAGAGTATGACTTAAAACAACAGAATCAAATGCTCCATGGTGTCAAGTATTCATAGGATACAGGAGAAACCAAGTTTGTAGCATCATTTGATTTTAGGTACTCCCTAAAAGCTTCTCAATGTAAATTTGATGCTTGTAATCACACTTCAAGAACTTCCTTTAGACATTGTTTTATAGTCTTTCCTACTCTTGAGACTTCAATACTCTGTGGTACACCTGCAATCAGCAATAAAATAGCACAGAATGTCAAAAGTAGAACGTAGACCTGGAGGGGAGTAGGTATGGTGCTGACGTGCTGACTGTCAGAAGTGAACAGATGAAAGGCACAATACCCATTTAAGTGTCATTTGGATTATGGCGACCATAATTTCTAGTCCAGTCCTGCTCGAAGCATAGTAATATTGACTAGATAAAGGGAAACAAAGGGATACATACATATGCAATGTCTATGCAATCCATATTGTTATTAAGGATAAAAATATCCATTTATATACTCAAATACACCCAGCTGATTAGCAGTTAAACGATATGCTGCCTGCTACTCTTCTTTTGGACACTAGAGGGAGATCAAGATTCATGAAAAAAAATTAATGCACCCTTTCAAAGAAGTGAGCAGATTTTTTTTTTCTTTTTCCATCTTTCTCACAGAGCCAGTATTTTCTTACCATGGAATTAGTATCTTTTCACTTGGTTCAGAAGCTTTAGATCTGTAGGTGTGATTGAGAGGATGAATTGATGTCAGAGAATATAATAGGAACTAGCAAAGTTAAGGTTCTTTTATATATTTGATTAGTAGCTGGACGTGTCATGTAGTTATAGTGTACATGTCCCACCATGGCAATGTGTTTTGAGTTCCACACAAGCTACACATTCTTCTTCTACACACACACACACACACACACACACACGCACACGCACACGCACACGCACACGCACACGCACACGCACACACACACACACACACACATACACATACACACACAGGGGTTGGGGGAGGAGGGAGAAGAAAGAGAGCTGTAGATGGTCCAGTGCAGCATTAGTGAGGCAGTCACTGGTGTGGGAAAATTTCATTTATTTCCCTAGTTGCTGTCATGAAAATGGCATTTCATTTGAATACAGAGTACTCATCTGAAAACTGCAACAGGAGAGCAAAGGGAGATTATTATTAAAAAAAAAACAAAAAACAAAAAACAAGGACCTTCCCATTTGTGAAATGATTGTCTTTCTAGTAGAAGGTAACTTTGTTACCATCTGCTACATCTAGACACTCTAACCATGTCTAGAAAATAAAGGCTAGAAAGATGAAAACCAAACATTACATAACTTTTCTTGGTCTTGTTCTTTCAGAGGACCTGGATTTGATTCTCAGCACTCACATGGGAGCTCACGACTGTAACTCTAGTTCCAAATGGATCCACCATATTCTGACCTCTCTGGGCACCAGGAACCCATGCATATATGCATGTAAAACACTAATACACATAACAAATAAAGAAACCCAAAAGCAAGCAAACAAGCAAAAAGAGGAAAGGCAGGCAGTCCCAGTGAAGAGAAACTGTTAGTCCCAATGTTACAGTAAAGAATGAAATCTGCTTCTGGGTGGAGACTTGCCATGGACAAAAGCCACTTCCAGCATTAATCAGAGGCTTTTGTTTTAAATAGCAGTGCTAAATGCAGAGAGATGTGACTGTGAGTAAATGACAGTTGAGTGTTCATTCCTAAACAGGATATTCATACCACCCTCTCTCTAGGGCTCAGGTAAACATTGTAGAACGGGATGCAGAAGGAACGTAAGAAGGGCTGTGAAATGCTGCGTTTTGGGCACAGCACAGCCATTGCAATCATAGCACCTGTGGTTGCTACCACTGGGCCTTCGCAAGACTGGGCTTGTCAACAGTATATCATAGGGCAGGGCTCATGAGGCCTTACTGCTTTTTTGCTGAACTGTTAGTTTAGCTACTGGTGGATTCTGAGGAAAGGCAGTCATTTTCTTCAGTTGTATGTATCCACCAGGTACCAATGGATCCATGTTTAAACAAAAGACACTGGTATTAGTTAGGGTCTCTATTGCTGTGATGAAACACCATGATCAAAAAGCAAGTTGGGGAAGAAAGGGTTTATTTGGTTTACAGTTGCACACTAAGTGAAGTCAGGACAGAAACTGAAAAAGGGCAGGATCCTGGAGGTAGGAGCTGATGTAGAAGCCACGGAGGGGTTCTGTTTAGTGACTTACTTCCCATGGCTTGCTCAGCCTAGTTAATTTTGCCCATAATGGGTTGGGCCCCTCTACCAATCAATCACTAATTAAGAAAATGCCTTACAGCTGATATATAAGATATTTCCTCAATTGAGGTTCCCTCCTTTCAGATTCCTATAGTTTGTCTATCACAAACTATTTGATAGAAGACTAACCAGCACAGGCCTAGTTAAACTCAGCAGGTCACAGAACAGGACAGAAACAAATAAATGCCAAAAAGGGACTTGTTGGGAAGGGGTATTGACAGGGCTGGGGAGAAAATAAGAAAGGCTGGAAGAATCAGCAGAGTATGTCATATACATGTATGAAATTGTGATTGGGCCATGGCCAAAATTTACTATGAAAATTATTGAGCTTTAGTGAGCTTCGTGTTTCAGCTTGAATGGCGCAAGAAAATAGTTTCAGAAATAAATTTGATAATACTTACAGATATACTCGTGAGAAATTGTCCTGAATGGCGTCAGTGCAACTGAAATTTGCTTTGTGAAAACAAAGCAATGTTTGAGAATTTCAAAGACTACAAAGATATAAATAAAACATCTGAAAGATAAGAGATGCGAAAACACAAAGGGAAAGATTGCATGATCACTGGAGTAATTAACTTGATTTGTTTAAAGAGAACACTTGAAAGTACGAATAGGAAAATATATCAAAACCAAGTATTTGCTCAGTTGAAAGTCTTGAAATAATGAGGGCTTTAAATAATCCAGTATGAAAGAACATCAACACAATGGTGGTCTAACTAAATATATTGGCTTTATAATTTCTTTGGCAAAACATTCATGTGATTTATGGAAATATTGTTACTATCGTTGTAGCAGGATGCTAAACTCTTAATTTTTCTTAAACATAGAGCAATGCCTTCTGAATATTTGTGTGTCATAGGTAGAAAGGATCACAAATGTGTGGGAAAGTAGGATTGCCACAACAAAGTAGAGCAAGGAACGAGTCACTAGGATCAGAATTTGGTGTGTCACATATCTTGTGGACTTGTAGACACTCAGCTGTGATGGAACAGATATCTATGAGACAATAGCAAAGATCTCTTTATTATAGCCCTCTATGGCTTAAACACAGTGTTAAATTAACCTCTACAGTCACATTTGTGGTCTAAGTTTCAGAGAGTCTGTAACACAATTGATAGAACATGTCCAGACTAGAGGCAGGCAAGAAGGGAGCAAAGAGCACTTTCTGACCTAGCCATTGAACAAGAAAGAAGAGGTACAAACCAGACTAGTTACTGGGAAGAAAGTGTTGATTTCAGAGGTTGGGTATGCTGGGAATGTTTATAAAGATAGCAATAGCACAACTGTTAACATTTGTTCCTGGCACAAAAGGCAATTTGGAGTGAGGTTCAAAGCAATTTCGATCTGTAAAACCTGGGACCTAACAATGATTTTGCTTTTCATGAAAAATGCTTTCTTACCTTGCATGGGGAGCCCAATTGACTGGTTTTACCAAAGTAGGACTTGGAAACAATAGCACGTATCATAAGAAAATGAGGCATTGTAGGAGGAACCACTGCAGAACACTCATGCCCATGTAATAGGTACCATGACAAAGGTTTGCAAACAATACAAGGAGTACAGAAAAGAGGCCAAGGTAAGTTTCCTATAAAAGCACATGCATGATTTACATCCTGAAGGAAAGACAAAGAGCTGGACAGAACATGAAAATATGGAGCTTAGGAATTTGAGAATACAATGAGGCAGTGCCACACATTCAGAATGCCTTAGCCAAGTAGGTATACATGTGTACATATATATTCACTTGGGTAGTTAGTGCAGAGATGGCTGGCTGGTCATGGTACTGAGAGCAAGCAACTGTTTAGTGTTCAGCTTTTAATAGGACACTCACATAACCACTTACAATGTTCATGGAACATCAAAGAACAGGTAGATTGGATGATGGGGAGATGGGGTATATTATAGGCTGAGGCATGGATTCCTGAGTGCCAAAATTATAGAAACTCTGATTGCTTGCATAAGATCTGTACAATACTGAACCCCTTAACATTCATTCTTAAATGGGTGAGGTTTTATGGGGCACAGCTATTCCCTGAAAGAGATAATGACAATGGAGGGTTGCTGAAAGCTGTCTTCATTGGAGTAACCACGGGGAGTTTTTCACTCTCTAGAGAATAGCTCAACATGTATGTTCACATGCGCAGCTCCAGTTAACCCCCATGGATCATAAGCTGAAAACACAAACAATAGAAAAAGATGTGAAAGTGGAATGAGGACTTGGTGGAAAGATGGGGGCAGCTGAAAGAGGAGGGACTAGGATGAGCTGTTAGTTATGAGTGTGATCAGAAGGTATGTGATACAAGAATCAAACTAAGAATTAGTTAATTAAATGTTTTAAAAAAGAAACACAGCAATAAGAGTGACAATATGCAGGATTGTATACAGACAGGAACTGGAGGTGGAGGGAAAATATTTTTTTAGAAGGGAAAAGCTTGAACACATTCCTGTTTTGAGAGGAATGATTATGTAGGTACAGAGAAACATTGTGGATATGAGATAAGGCCATGAATGACTGATAGGATATTCAAGACTTAGGATAGTAGTTTTCAACCTGCAATCAGATAATTACATTTATCATTCATAACAGTAGCAAAATTACAGTTATGAAGTGTCAATGAAATAATTTTATCCCTGAGGCAGATCACAATAATGTGTAGAATGGTATTAAAGTGACACAGCATTATGAAGGTTGAGAACCACCGATTTAGGATGTAAGAAAGAGCTAATATCAAAGTGGTGGATGTTCAGGTGGGAGACACAAACCTGAATGGATTGTGTTCATTTGTCTCTTTAAGGCATTATATGAAAACTGGTGGAAATTTATCTTCATAGGTAGAGGAGGAGTAAGGTGGGGTGAGCAAGGTGTCAAATGGCAGTGGTGATTTTCTCAGAGTGCAGATTTCAAGGTGGCCTCTGAAAGTGAATCAAGATGATGTGTAGGTATGTATAGCTTGAAGAGACATGGCTTGTAAAATTCTGACATTAGAAGAATATGAAAGGATGGTATTTAGGAATTCAGTGCCAGCATTGGTCCCAAGAACATGTGGTGTGTGATCTTATCCAGCAGAAGTCACCATCTTGGAGGTGCTTAGTGTTTGAATAAGAGTTATTGAATATCTCTTAGTGAGAGATGAGGGTTAGTGAGAGAAAATCAAAGGAGAAATGGAATTCAGTTCAAGAGAAACAATGAAATGATGGGCCATGAGAACTGAGCTGATTGGTTTTTTTTTTGTGTGTGTGTGTGTTATTTGTTTATTTGTTGGTCAATTTGACCCAAGCTAAAGTTATATGGGAAGAGGGTACCTTAGTTGAGAAAATGCCTCTGTCAAATTGGCTTGTGGGCAAGTTTTGGGGAGCAATTTTTGATTAGTGATTTATGTGTCAGGGCCAGGTCCATTATGGGTGGAGCTATCTCTAGGCACATACTCCTGGGTTGTACAAGAAAGCAGACTGTGCAAGCCACGAGGAACAAGCCAGTAAGCAGCACCCCTGTATGGCCTATGCATCAGATCCTGCCTCCATGTTCCTGCCTTGAGTTCCTGTCTTGACTTGCCTCAGTGATGTGCTACAGGCTATAAGATGAAATAAACTCTTTGCTCCACAAGTTGCTTTTGATCTTTGTTACAGCAATAGAAAGCAAACTAACATGGGAACAAAGGATACAGGAAAGGACTAATAGTGCTGGAAAAGATGACAAGGGTAAAAGAACTTACCTAATGGAGAAGCAGACTTCTTGAATATAAAAGCAGAGCTAGATATAAAAATATGCATATAACTAAATCATGAAATTAGTGTGGTCGAATTTGAATGTTTAAAGGTAGGAGCTAGGGATATGGCTTAATGAATTAGATAGAATATTTGCTACACAATCACAAGGATCGGAGTTCAAATCCACAACATCCACTTTAAAAGCTGGGCACAACCATATGTACCTATAACTCCAGCTTGGGGGGAGAGAAATAGGTAGAGACTGGGAGCTCTCTGGTCAGTTAGCCTATCCAAAACCAGTGAGCTTCTGGTAAGATCATAAGATCTGTTGGAAGTATTATGAAGTTTTCTCAGTTCAGTTTGGCATGTCATTGGGCATCCTCGTTCAGCTCATGTTTGGGTGGCCATGTTGGTACGAGTAGGTGAAGTGTAAGAGCAGACAGGACATTGGAAGGAGGCAGCTACTACCCAGCTCTCAGTGAGAGGTGCCATTTGGAAGGCTAGGCCTTGATGGGTAGAAATTTCCATTTTTAGGAGAAATGGTAAATCTTTTTAAAAATGTGAAATGTCCCATTTTCAAATATTGGCAAGTAGTTTTAAAAAATACTGTGAAGGCCAAGCAAAGCAATTTTTCTACAACTTGCCAGTTTGCAACCTCTAGGATAGAAAGGATTGTGTCCAGACTTTCTGAGATGCAAAGCAAGGGCAACTTTTTAAATAATAGTGAATATCTTTATTTCTTCCTTCCCAGACTGTGATGGAGATCACCACAGTAATATGATCAGGTAACAGGGCTCCCAGAAAGCCAAGAACCAACCAGTTACACTTGGCATCACATCTCTGCTCCTTTTCATAATCATTTTGGAGTCCTTTGAACTCTCTTTGGTCTTTATGAAAAAGAACAGTGATGCCGTAATGTTCCGATTCTGTTTTGCCTTTCCAGACTTTTCAGGTGAGCGTTCTTGTTGAATGTGTGCTTTGTATGTTTTCAGAAACCTCTTCCCACCAGCAACTGTGTTTTAAAATTTTCCAGTAATGGCTCAGAGGTTCTGAGTGGGAACCAGCAGAAGGCTGAAGGTGAACAAATGAAGCCTTTCATCTGGTCCCAGGTATGTCTGGCTTATAGCAACTTTGCCATTAAGACTTCAGAGGCTGTTTGCTGCCTGGAACACTGAAAGGCTGTTAAACAGCTCTTGCCTTTTAAAACCGAGTGGAAGATGATTGGTGCTTTCTAGATGAAGGTAGGAATCGAAAATGTCATGCATGTTTAACTATATGTCTTCTGAGCTCATTTACTGAAGTATGCTCTTGATTTCAGTTAAATCTTTTATAAATTTGCACATTCCTGCTATTGAGAAATCTTTCCTGTGGGTATTTAAATATCCCAAATAAGTCATTCATATTCAAATCCCTCCCATAGTACATTTCTAATTTCTTTTATAAGCAAAACACAGTGGTTCTTTGCTGGAACTGTTTTTGGTTCCCCACCCCTTGCGATTCCCTGGGCCAGCTGTTTCCATTGCCTGTGCAGTAAGACCCCAGGCCATGTTCACGTGGTGGGAAGGTGAAGGAGAACAGCTGAAGCTGGAACCCCCAGAGGCCTTAGCTGCCAAAGTCCACTTGACTCTGACGCAATGCAACTGCAGTCTCCGTTTGTAATTTGTTCCTGTTCTACTTTTCCTTTTCAGCCTCTGCCACGCTCGCTCTCCTTACCCTCACCCCACAGTTTCTGCCCACAATCCTCAGGTTTCTGAGGTACCCTGCCTGCTTGACTCGACAGAACATCCAATTTGCCAGCTTCGTTGTGAATCACCCGTTCCTCTTGATCGAGCTCACACTTGCTCCTAAGAGGCCCTAGGCTCTGCACCCGATTAGCTCCCCACATGTTACTGTCTTTGGCTCTGAGTCCAGTTGTCTGTCTCTGGCTGCCTGCCTGACCCACACTGCTTTAGTGCCTGGTGTGTCATGGATTTGCTGATTTTCTGCGACACCTGAAACAATAAGAAGCTAAGGAGTCCGTGACTGGCCCGTTTTTCCTATTTTTCCTTGTCATATCCTTAAGTGGCCCCAAATTGCAAATGAAATTTTCCAGGTACCTAGCAATCAGGACTTTAGTTAAGCATGAGAGTCAGGGATAAGACTGGTGGAAGTGACCATGTAGGAAGGAACACTTCTTCATGTGGTGGGAAAGCTTGTTTATGGTGATTCCTAAATGGAGAGACAGTCTTTGGATTTGAGTAGAGTGATGTATTTTGTGTGTTTTCATGGATGATTTTGAATGCTGGCCTTCTCATTTACCAGAGATAATCCAGTCCTCGATGATGGGAAAATACTTTTTTAGAGGAATGATGGCTCCTTAACAAATTTCATTATTTTAATCTGCCAAGTTTTTGTCTTCTGAATATAGTCTGTTTGCTTACAAATGAAGTTTCGCATCCATTTTACACATGTTCATTTGTTTGCCATCTTCCTTGAGACTAAAGTGATTTTTTTATTTGATATAATTTTTTATTTACATTTCAAATGATTTCCCCTTTTCTAGCCCCCCACTCCCCGAAAGTCCCATAAGGCCCCTTCTCTTCCCCTGTCCTCCCACCCACCCCTTCCCACTTCCCCGTTATGGTTTTGCCGAATACTGCTTCACTGTGTCTTTCCAGAACCAGGGGCCACTCTTCCTTTCTTCTTGTACCTCATTTGATGTGTAGGTTATGTTTTGGGTATTCTAGTTTTCTAGGTTAATATCCACTTACTAGTGAGTGCATACCATGATTCACCTTTTGAGTCTGGGTTACCTCACTTAGTATGATGTTCTCTCCATCCATTTGCCTAAGAATTTCATGAATTCATTGTTTCTAATGGCTGAATAGTACTCCATTGTGTAGATATACCACATTTTTTGCATCCACTCTTCTTTTGAGGGATACCTGGGTTCTTTCCAGCATCTGGCAATTATAAATAGGGCTGCTATGAACATAGTAGAGCATGTATCCTTATTACATGATGGGGAATCCTCTGGATATATGCCCAGGAGTGGTATAGCAGGATCTTCTGGAAGTGAGGTGCCCAGTTTTCGGAGGAACCGCCAGACTGAATTCCAGAGTGGTTGTACCAATTTGCAACCCCACCAGCAGTGGAGGAGTTAAACTGATTTTTATTTGGTTGAAATGTTAAAATATGTCACCAACATGACAAATATTAGCGCTATATTAAAATGTTTATTTGTTTATCATTTTATTTTTTATGTATGGGTGTTCTGCCTGCAGACCTGTCTGTGTACTGCTTCCGTGCCTGGTGTTTGTGATAGCAAGAAGAGGGTTTCAGATCCCCTGGAACTGGAGTTACAATGTTTAAAGGTGAGAGCCTCTATGAGGGAGCTGGGAATTGTACTAGGGTCCACTGGAAGAGCAGTTGGTGCTCTTAACATCTAAGTCATCTCCTCAACTTCCTTTCTTGAAAAGTTAAGATAATTTACCAATTTTATTTTTTATCACACAATTAGGAAATTATCACATTACTAAGAAAATTAATGCCAACAGTAAATATGGTTATATTTATGGGCTAGGTACCACACTAAGGGCTTTATAAACTTTACAGCACTTGCAGCAAAACTGATGTTACTGGGAATCATTGCTAAGAGGAATATAGCAGACTCAGAAAGACTCAGGCTCAAGAATATCACATTTTCTCCCATACAAAGAACCTAGACTTTAAATTATATATGTATGCATTAATACACACACACATATCTATACATATACATATATGAGGGTTGTGAAACTAGAAAGAAGACAGTTAAAGGAAAGGAAGAGATATTAAAGAAGGAAGGAAATAGAAAGTGTAACGGAATACATGTGATAAAGACAAATGTTTATTCCCGATAGAAATCAGTGGGGAGTTTTCTCAAAAATTAAAAATTAATTTCCCTCAAGATCCAGCTCTACTGCTCTTGGACATATACCCAAAGGACTCTACCTCTTACTATGGAGATACTTGCTTATCCATGTTCATTATTGCCCTTGTTTTAACATCCAGAATTTGAGAACCTGCCTAGATATCCATCAACTGACGAAAAGATAATGAAAATGTAAACATTCACACAATGAATTATAAATTCAGCAGATAATAGAAACACAGTCATGAAAATTGCAGGCAAATTGTCCTGATTGAGATAACCCAGATTCAAAGAGACAAATAGTTCACATTTTCTCTTATATATGGACTTTAGCTTTTAAGCTTTAGATATGCGTGTTTCAATCAGAATAACATCAGAGGTTTGGTATCTAGTAAGGGACCAACCAACCAACCAACTAACCAACCAATACCAAAGCCTAGTTAAAATGTAGTTTCAGAAAAGTGCATCCATGTGTCATTAGGTACAAGTGTCAAATCTTTAGTTACTTGGCAACCTTACTTACTATTTAGCCCTGTGGTGGTTTGAATATGTTTGGCCCAGGGAGTGGCACTATTGGGAGGTGTGGCCTTATTAGAGTAGGTGTGTCACTGTGGGGGTGGCCTTTGATACCTTCCTCCTAGATGCCTGGAAGTCACTCTTTTGCTAGTTGCCTTCTAAACAAGGATAGAGAACTCTCAGCTCCTTCAGCGCCATGCCTGCTTGGATGCTATCATGCTTTGCCCCATAATGATAATTCACCAAACCTCTGAATCTATAAGCAAACCCCAATTAAATGTCATTTATAACAGTTGCTGTGGTCACACTTCACAGCAGTGGAACCCTAAGATAAGCCTTAAGTAGTTTCTTCCTTGTGAGGACAAAAATTAGAATTTGCCATTTCTCATCATGTTCAGCCTATTATTTGCCACTGCTTTCATGCATAGCTATGTTTTTAAAGCATCATGGTTTGCCTTCTCTGATTCAATGTGTTGTGAATGCTCAAATTATTTTTGAAAGATAGCCCTCATTTTGCTTAATATATTTCTTGTTCTTAGATGATAATCAAATTAGTCTTTTAGAAGGTGCCATTGCTAACTGGGGAAACCCAGCTCAATGAAAGGCTCTTGTCTCCCCCTTACCCCTTTGAACAGGCCTATCAAACAAATGCCTGAATTTACAGCCTTCTCTTTGTCTCGGATTAGAACTGGCATATCAGTGATTTCTTAAGGAGAATAAAGGAAATCATCACCACTGAATCCACTGCTGTAAACATTAGATTCAGTACTCAGCATTATTTGGTATCTCAAAGCTGGACTAGTAGATCCACCAAATTTGCAATGTAAAGCTAAGAACACTTAGCTTTTAAAGACCTTTGGTTGTCTCTGCCTAGATTAGTAACAAGCAGAGTGTCTCTGAATAATATTTTGTTTCTACAGTTCTATTGAACAATCTTTTTTTAAATTTTATTTATTGATATATTTTTTATTTACATTTCAAATGATTTCCCCTTTTCTGGGTCCCCACTCCCCACAAGTCCCATAAGCCCTCTTCCTTCCCCCTGTTCCTCCATCAAAGGAGCTGAAAGCATCCAGTGGAAAAAAGATAGCCTTTTCAACAAATGGTGCTGGTTCAATTGGAGGTCAGCATGCAGAAGAATGCGAATTGATCCATTCTTATCTCCATGTAATAAACTTCACTCCAAGTGGATCAAGGACCTCCATATAAAACCAGACACACTGAAACTAATAGAAAAGAAACTGGGGAAGACCCTTGAGGACATGGGCACAGGGGAAAAGTTCCTGAATAGAATACCAATAGTTTATGCTCTAAGATCAAGAATTGACAAATGGGACCTCATAAAACTACAAAGTTTCTGTAAGGCAAAAGACACCATCAAAAGGACAAAACGACAACCAACAGATTGGGAAAGGATCTTCACCAACCCTAAATCCGACAGAGGGCTAATATCTAATATATACAAAGAACTCAAGAAAGTAGAACCCAGAGAACCAAATAACCCCATTAAAAAGTGGGGTACGGAGCTAAACAAAGAATTTTCACATGAAGAACTTCAGAGGGCTGAGATACACCTTAAGAAATGTTCAACATCATTAATCATTAGGGAAATGCAAATCAAAACAACCCTGAGATTCACCTCACACCAGTCAGAATGGCTAAGGTCAAAAACTCAGGAGACAGCAGGTGCTGGCGAGGATGTGGAGAAAGAGGAACACTCCTCCACTGCTGGTGGGATTGCAAGATGGTGCAACCACTTTGGAAATCAGTCTGGCGGTTCCTCAGAAAACTGGGCCTGACACTTCCTGAGGACCCTGTTATACCACTCCTGGGCATTTACCCAGAGGATTCTTCAGCATGCAATAAGGACACATGCTCCACTATGTTCATAGCAGCCTTATTTATAATAGCCCAGAAGCTAGAAAGAACCCAGATATCCCTCAATGGAGGAATGGATACAAAAATATGGTATATTTACACAACGGAGTACTATTCAGCCATTAGAAACAATGAATTCATGAAATTCTTAGAGAAATGGATGAAGCTGGAGAACATCATACTAAGTGAGGTAACCCAGTCTCAAAAGATCAATCATGGTATGCACTCACTATTGAAAAATCTTATTTCTGCTTTTAAAAAACACTTTTTATTTTTTGTTTGTTTCTTTTGAAGATGTAGAAATCCTTTAAAAACACATTAAAAAAACTTTTGCACCTAAGCATTTGCCTTTATCTCACAGAGAGTTTTAATATTAAAAACAGTCTGTTCTTTTAAAAAATAGCTATAAAGTTTCCTAATATGTTGAACATTGCTTTTCCTTGGTTTGGCATTTGTAATTGTTGTGGACTATGGACTTTTTAAAGAGAGTCTCATCAGGCAAAAAAGAGATAAAGGGAAAACTGGGATAGGAGGATTAAATGGAGAGGGGATCAGAGGACAGGATAAAGGAGGTAATATGGGGAGGAACAATGAACACTTAAGGTCTTTTGAAAAGCTATATGGAAACCTACCACAAACAAACTTCTTATTATGCATATGGAACTAAGTGGTGTCACCATATAATGGGGAAGCATATGCCCAACAAGCTATCTTATAACACCAACTAAAACGAAAACTTCTAGTATTGGGAATAGGTTATGTCTTCTTTAATTGTTGGCCGAAGGATTGCTGTAGACACCCCAAAAGAAATAACAGCCTATTACCAAGGCTATGGATTATTCTCCATAACAGTTTTGTCTTTTGGAGTTTTGTTGTATTTATGTGTCCCTGCATGAGTTAATGTTTATTTGCACTGTGTGTGTGTGTGTGTGTGTGTGTGTGTGTGGTACCTGGGAAAGCCAAAGGGCATTGGATCCCCTAGAATTAGAAGTACAGGCAATTATCTACTGTCTGATATGGATGCTAGCAATCAAACCTGGGTCATCTACAAGAATGGTAAGGGTTAAGTGCTGACTTCATTATTGTTCTTTTCATCAGTGTATATCTACTGTCCTGCATAGTCTCTGCTATATAAAAAAATGTTGCATTAACCTTTCCCGGAAAGAAGTGAGTAAACATCTGTTTAATCCACATATGGAACCAATGACAGAATAGAACATAATTCCACCAAAGTCCAACTTGATGAATTCATGACTCCCTTGGGCTTAGGTTTCTACCAGGTTGTGCCTTGCCCATAGTTCATCCTTATTGTGTAAAACAGTGGATTTTCAGACTATGCCCTGATGGATTTTACAAGCAACTTTTGACTCTGCTTTGATAACGGAGGACAACTCTCAATGTGGGTGGATGTGTGTCTGGTATCATCCACTTATAGACAGATAAATGACCTATCCAATTGTTGTCTTCTTAAAACTTTCCTTGACATAGCATGGAAAAAGTAAGTTGGGCGTTAAGTCTTCATCTGTCTTTTTTCTGTTCTTACAGCAAGAGTCTTATGCCTGGCAGCTATGGAAGTCCAGGGACTAAACAACTTGAATAAAGTAAGATGGTGGTTAACTCCCAAGTCTAGAATACACCATCTAGAAATAAATTTAAATTTATTTCTTAGCTTCATGTGTAGATCTTTTTTTAAAAAAGAATTAGGAATCTCTGGGGACTTTAGGAACTCTTCCTCTTATTGACTTGCCTTGTCCAGCCTCAGTGATAGGAGGCTTTCTCCTTTTCTTATTCCATCTTTTTTTTTTACCTGTTTGGCTGTCATCTCTTGGAGACTTGCTCTTTTATGAAGAGGAAACAGAAGGGGAGTGAGTCTGGGGGGAACGGGAGGTTGTGAGGGGGTCCTAAGAGGTGACAAGGGATGGGAAACTGTGACTGGGATGTATTATATGAAAGAATAATTTATTTTTGATAAAAAGGAAGATAAAAATTAAAAAAGCTAATCTAAAAGTGATAAATTAATAAAGGAAGCTCTGGAGTATCTATGTGACTTTCCTAGTTTTAGGAAAATAAAGGCAATTGAGTATAGGTTGGTCATGTGCTTTGCTCCAGGAAGCTGTGGGTTCTATTCAGACTTCAGTCACTATTGCTGTTAGTACTATTTATTAGTCAGCTGATACTTTCTAAAAGACTATAACACGGACAAGGTGTTATACTACTTAGTTTTATAAATTATTACTAATTTATTTTCTTTCGTTTTTTTTTTTTTAAAGCACAATGTTATCTTTCACCTGATCTGACTATGGGTACACAAGTTTGCTACACTTTGTATACAGCATATTTTATTTCAAGAACTGGTGATAGGAATGATCAAAACCAATATGAACATAACAGAGAAATCCTCACACCTCCATGACTTTTGCTGTGCTATTCACAATAGGCATGCCACGGAACAAGCTGACATGTCTATCAGCAGATAAAAAAAATGCAGAAAATGTGATCCACATGCACAGTGTAATTTTTGTTCAGTCATAAAGTGCAAATGAAATAGTAACATTTGCTGGAAAATGCATGGAATTGGAGACCATTATTTTGGTCACCACAATAAACTAGATTCAGGAAGACAAATGCCATAGTTTCTCTCATATGCAGACTCTAGATTTAGTGTGTGCATATGTGTGTGTGTATGTGTATGTGTGTGTGTGTGTGTGTGTGTGTGTGTGTGTGTGCATGTATATGATGGAAGTAGAAAGAGGGAAATCTTAAGGGTGTGTGAAGGGCACAGGGAGGAATGGAATACATGTGGCATGAAAGCAGAAGAGGAGACCATTTGGGAAGAGAGAGGGGAACCAGCAAGAGAGGGGCAAGAAAGATAAAGAGGACTATGGGGAAGCAGGATGAAATGGAGCAAAGTGAAATGATATATATGTCATATGAAATGATTTAATTTTTTAAAATCTTATTTTTTAAAACATTTTAACTTCTATTTTAACCCACCACCCACAGAGAGAGAGGAAAAGAAAGTAAGGGGGAAGTGGACCTGTTTAGAAAGGGTTCTTTGGAGTAACTCCCTTTTGTGTTGTCTAGAAATTAGCAGTTCAGTTCACAGATTATCAGCCAGCGGCAGCTAGATCCACTTGTAAACACTTCACAGATACACCAGCAGTCCAGTTTGGTACAGTCAAGTTAGCAATGACCTAGTAGAGACAGCCAGGCCTCAACCTAGTTCAAGTCAGCAGGAGGGACCAACAGGAGCTCCAGAAGAAGTTCTCCGTTATATCTCTCTCAGGGAAGTGAAGATCAGTGAAGACTCAAGACCCACAAGCATTGCATAGCTAGCTGTACCAGTAAGCTAAGCTCTGTCTCTGTCACTTCACCGAGTCCTATTTATACCCTCTAGACATCACGTGACCTCCACATGCCTTGTCTCAGCATGGGTCTTACCTCAACAAAACATCACCCAACTAAATTTCCAAAGAACCCTTAAGTTTCCACTTCACAAATATGCATGAAATCTCATAACAAAATTCATCATTTTGTATACTATCTTTATAGAGAAAACAAAATGAATTGGGTGATCCAAGATTGGTGGCTATAGACTCTTTCAGATCAACACATATCTAGATTTTGGTGATAGTACAGTCAATTCTCTTTTTTCCCTTTTTCCTTTTTTATTGTTGTTGCTTGCTATAGAACCCAGTGTCTCATGCATAGTAAGCATATATTCTCCCATTGAGCAAAACTCCCAGATCTAGAGAAATATAGTTTGAGTGTCTAGTCTGGCTGGGATCAGGGAGGACTTAGATGTGGGCAGTTTAAAAATAAAACACCTTATGCCTCTTGGAGATATTAAAATTTAAAAAAGAGGTTGATTGTCCACTGCACAAGACAGAGAGGAGACAAAATGGTATATCTGCTGGCATTCTCCCTGCAAGTGGAGATCACACTGTCCTACATGCTAAGCACAAGTAGGACAATATAAAGTAGGTAATGTAGATGTAATTATTTTCTTTGCAAAACTAAAATTTCAGTTTGGTTGTGAGATATAAATATGGGAAAATTCTAAAACTCGAATATGGGAAGTATGGAAGAAAGTACGGCATGAGGGAGTGTACCATCAACCAAGCTTTTTAGTCGTGCTTCTTTGACTATGTCCTAAGAATGTTGCAAAATCATTGTTTTCCTTTGTGACAGTGAGAATTAAAACCAGGGCCTCACATACATTAGCAAACCTTCTACTACAGAATCATTACTATATATCTAACATGAGAGACAGGGCCTCGCATTGTAGATTTTCCTGGTTTTGCCATGTAGCCTAGGGTGACCTCGAATTTAAGGCAATTCTTCTTCCTTAACTTCCAAGTGATGGGATTACAGACATGAGCTATCATACATGGCTTCTCTAAGCAATTCTTGACAATAATAATCACAATTTACTGCCCCCTCCCTTTTTAAAGCTCTCCTGGAACTTATAATGTAGATCAGGTAGGCTTTGAACTCACAGATAACTACTTACCTTTGTTTCCCTAGTTCTGGTGTTAAAGACATACTTTACCATGCCTGGTTATTATTAAAACCTATTTACAGAGGACAATGTGTTAGGCTGGTGATACATATTATCTGCTTTGAGAGTATTTTATTCCTATTTTACAGATAAATTAGCTGTGGTTCAGACTGGCTGAGTAATGGCCTAAGATCAGGCTGCCAATGTAAGATCTCAGATTCAAACATGGTTGACCTTTTTTTCTAAAATCAGCTCCTTTTTTTATATGAGATGGTGACTTGCAGTAAAAGAAAGAGAAACTTACATGTAGGTTGAAGACCATCAGTGGACAAAGATGCTGAACTCAAAAACACAGTGACACAATGTGTTATGCATAGTTCATGTCTTAGGGTTTTACTACCGTGAGCAGATACCAATGACCAAGGTGAGTCTAATAGGGATATATCATTTTTACAGACTTTCACTGGGCCACCGTGGCAATTCTGAATTAAAATTTTGGCCCTGTCTCTCAACTAGAGGGCCATGCCTAACCTCTGGATATGGTCTCTACAGGTTCTCCCTCCCCTCTGTTGGGTATTTCAGCTAATGTCATCCCCATGGAGTCCTGGGAAGCTTTTGCTTTCTTGGCATCTGGGACTTTCTAGTTGCTACCAACACTTTTTCTTTTTTTTCTTTCTTTCTTTCTTCCTTTCCTCCTTCCTTCCTTCATGGAAAACTGGACAACTCATGTACTACTTGTATAAATGTATAATAACACAACTAAGGAGTAACAGTTTATCAATTTCTTATAAATTAAATATCTATTACATAATCTATCATTATACCCTTTTTATTCAAGAGAAATGAAATTTTTTGTCAACAAAACAGTTGTATACAGATATCTTTAAACAGTTTTCATATTAATGCTAAGATGGAAATAACTCAAATATTCTTCAATAGTTATAAGGATAAACAATATGTCCTATATAACAATACAATCCCCAAGTAATGACAATGAGTGAATTATGGCTATATACAAGTACATGGCACCTCACAGGCATCATGTTAAACAAAAAAGCTAACCTTAAAAAGCATGCACCATAATATTTAATTTACATGAAATTCTAGAATAGAAAAAATTATATTTATAGAAATATGATGAGTGCATTCCTGTGTGGGTGAGATTGATTGCAAATTAGCAATCATTTGGACATGAGCATGAAATAATTTCCTTTAACAAGGAAAATACTTTATATCTTGATTGGAATAGTGATCACACACACACACACACACACACACACACACACACACACACACACATATATATATATATATATATATATACACATATATACTTGTCAATATTTATCAACCCATACATTTAAAAATCTGTATTTTATTTCTGTGAAATACATTAAAGTGAGTTGATTAGACATTACTTCATAGCAGTAAGATCCATTATGTTACAATGTAGAATCATGTAATTCATGATGACAAAGAAAAGAGAGAGAAATAGATCATTCTGTGAAGATGTTTTCTTGACTGATAGTTAATAAAACAGTAGGAATAAGCCAAAGCTTGGGGAAGGGTATTATGGTAGAGAAAGTAATCTATTACAATTTGGAATGAGAGAAATACCATGTTTGGGGAACTTTAAGGAGCTTAATTTGATAGGGATGTATGATCCCAGGATTGTAGTACTAGACTGTGTCTGAAAAGACAGGACTAGCTATCCATTGTTGAGGTGAGCATTTTATGGATGTAGAAAACTTTGCTAGAGTAATGGAAATATTAGAGATTGATGTCTTTTGAGCAGTAAGTCTAAGAAGTGTGACTCTGGTTGCAGGACATAGGGACATCAATCATCTCAAACTGAGCTGGGAATCCCCTCCCTGCTGGCTAGCTATGCAGGCTACTCTGGAAGAAAAGAATCAGTAGTCTTATCCAGAGCCAAACACTGTGGGCTACAGTACTGACCTGCCAGGGAAGATGTGCCCACTGATGTAATGGCATCACTGCTAGAGTAACTAAATGCTTTATGATTGAATTTGAAGCCTCTTCCACAGGAGAAGAATTTCATGCTTGGTACTATAGTCCTGCCCAAAAGCCCATAGATGAGGAGGTCACAGGCTCTAGGTACAATATTCTACTCTTATTTTGCTCAATGGTAATGTTGTCTAATTGCCAGTAAATATATATACCCATTGTCCTGGGTTTCTCTCTACCTTAGTCAAATAAGCTTCTTTTGTAGTGGGCAGGATTCAATGAAGACATGTATTGAAATACTGAGAATAAGAGACTGACTGCTTTCTCCACCACCCCCATCCAAAGCCCAAGGAACATTACAGAAAGGGAAGGAGAAAGAATGTAAGAGGTGAAGCATGGAGAACAGTATTATGAAATACCAACTTCTGGGCACAGCATTAGTATTGAAATCATGAACACACAGCAGTGTAGTTACCTGTACAGGATATGTATAAGAACTAGCAAACATATTAAATTATATCCAGTACATTTCTTTTTCTTATCTTTATGCGACTCATGTTTATCTAATTACTCTTTATAAGAAATGCTGCTATGTAGTAAATGCAAAGCTAGGAAGGACACAGTTTTACATAGAATTTTTAACTATTTTGTGAACCTCAATTTGTCATATTTTTACATGTTTTACAAAGATGCTATAAATAAGTAACCTTTATGAGCTAAAGGATAATTGTTATTTTTTTCTTATAAATTAGTAGCGTGGATAGTGTTAAATGTCACTTTGATAAGATCTTAAAACACTTGGGACATGGCCTCTAAGTATGTCTATGAATGATTATCTTGATTATGTAATTGAAGTGAGAAGACTCATCCGATTTTGGGGGTACATTTCCCTAGGCAGAGAGTGTTTGACTATGTAAGAGTGTTGTGTTGTGGTTTTTACTCAACTTAACATAAACTATCTGGGAAGAAGGTATCTCAATATCATATCATCTCAATATCAGGTAACATCAGTTTAGCTTCTAGACAACTCTGCGGGGGCTTTTTCTTGATTAATGATCAATGTGGTAGGGCTCATCTGCTGTACTGTGCCAGCTCTGGGCAGTTGGTCCTGGGCCAAGTGAGAAAGGTAGCTGAATGTGAGCCTGAGGAAGAAGCTACTAAGCAGCATTCTGCTTCAGTTCCTGCCTCAAGGTTTCTTCCTTGACTTCCTTACTTCCCATCATGAGGGAATTTACATTGTAAAACAAGATGATCCCTTTCCTCTCCAAGTTTCTTTCAGGCAGAATGTTTATCAGAATGGGGAAAGCAAACTAGGGAAAGTTGGAAAGGGTTGAGTACTATCAAATCATTGGTCTCTACTCTGTAATAAGTTCCCGTCACCTTCATTCCTCCCTTCATATGATGGGTTGTAACCTTGAATCATGAGTCAAATAAATTCTTTAAAACAACCAGTCTAGACAAATTCTAGCATGAATATGGGAGGCGCTTCCTAGACATCACTTCTTACTAAGGAGCTATTGGCGGTCTATAGGTTCTGGGGGTTGGGGGTGGGGGAAGCTCTCTTTTTATAAAAATGTTTTTTTGAGAATTTATTTTTTAAGATATTTATATATGTATATATGTATGTATGTATGTATTTATTTATTTTACACTCCATATTTTATTTCCCCCATCCACCCTCCGACTGTTCCACATCCCATACCTCCTCCCCACCCCCCTGCCTCCTCGTGGATGTCCTCACCCCCCTCAATACCTGACCTCATATGATACATCGTACTTATGTAAATTGTACCTCTCCCTCACCATCTTCCTCCCCCTCCTTCCCTCCCTCCCCCTTTCCCCTTCTCATCTCCAATTCCTCCGATTCCCTCTGTGATTCATAATCTGTTCTTCTGTACATACATGTCCACAACCTACTGTATTCATTTAGTGTTGTTTGTACATAGATGTGATGAGGGCTTACCACTTGGCATCGGATGATCTATTAGATACCTTGTGCCTGGAGGCAACTTATCCTTCCTCCCTCTGCAGTCATTGATGGCTTGTCAATCTTTATCTAAGAGTGTGGTCTTGTGAGCTATCCCCTACCAATATTTCTATAATGACTTCTATTGTTGTCATGCAGGTTTTGTTTAGGCAGCCATATTGTTCATATAAAAGACACAATGTTATAGCACCTTACACTTTTTACACCCCCCTTTTCACAATGTTTCTTAAGTGTTAGATGTAGGAGTTGTGTTGGTAGATGTATCAGTTGAGACTGGGTACCCTATGGTCAGATTTTCTCTGCATTTTAACCAGTTGTAGTGGACTGTAATGGTCCCTCCATATTTCAAAAAGAAGCTTCTTTGATGAGGGAAGAGAAGTACACTGCTCTGTTGGTATAAAGTGAGGAATTTAGAATACTCTTAGAAGGGAAATGGAGGGTAAACCTGATATTTCATTGCATATATTACGGAATTCCCAAGATTAAAAATGACAGCAAAAAGTATGAATAAGGCTAACTTACAGCTCTAATATTGACTGTATGTAGTGACTTCATGGGTCAACCAAAAATGCAAGTTACCTAAAAAAGTCTATTGGCATAAATCTTAGCATCTAATAAGATATTTTAAAATAGCAGATGCAGAGGAAAAGATGAAATAAATAATATCTGACAGGATTCTTACAGAAGAGTGGATGCAAAAAATGTAGTATATCTACACAATGGAGTACTATTCAGCCATTAGAAACAACGAATTCATGAAATTCTTAGGCAAATGGATGGAGCTAGAAAACATCATACTAAGTGAGGTAACCCAGACTCAAAAGGTGAATCATGGTATACACTCACTAATAAGTGGATATTAACCTAGAAAACTGGAATACCCAAAACATAATCCACACATCAAATGAGGTACAAGAAGAAAGGAGGAGTGGCCCCTTGTTCTAGAAAGACTCAGTGAAACAGTATAGGGCAAAACCAGAACGGGGAAGTGGGAAGGGGTGGGTGGGAGGACAGGGGGGGAAAAGGGGGCTTATGGGACTTTCGGGGAGTGGGGGGCTAGAAAAGGGGAAATCATTTGAAATGTAAATAAAAAAATATATCGAATAAAAAAATCTATTGGCATAAATCTTAGCATCTAATAAGATATTTTAAAATAGCAGATGCAGAGGAAAAGATGAAATAAATAATATCTGACAGGATTCTTAATAACTGGAAAGCAGAATCTAAGAGTGAAGATTACAGTTTTAATTTTTACAATCACAACAATTTAGGTAACATCTGCATTTTCACAAAGCCACATCTGTGTTACCCTTAAAATGTATTTATAATTCCTTTGGATATAAATACAGAGGTTTTGCAGAGAAGCATCCAGTTGGCTTGAGAGAAAATAAATGACCGTGGGAGGAACACATTCAGAATGACCCTCTCTTCTTCAGCAAGGGGATAAAGGGCTGCAAAAAAAAAAAAAAAAAAAAAAAACTTTTTGGCTTGCCAAAGTAAAATTCCAGGCGAAAGCTTGCTTATAAGAAGTGACAATTCAACCTCTTCAGTGCCTGAGTTTTATTTGTTTGACATTCAGTGAAAAAATTGAGGCCTAAAATGCAAATAATTTCAAACCCCTGAAAAAAAGATTGACAATTCCATTTTGTTCTTTTGGACTAAAACATGGTTCAGAAAGATAAGATAACCACAAAACAAACAAACAACATATCTTTCTGACGTTAATGTGGAATAGTGTTTTAATAGATTTATGGATACAATAGTTTATTCCTTAGGGATGTGGACTTTTATTTTATATGGCTGTGTACTTTGGTTGTGTTCTTTCCAAAAGCCTGGTTTAAGCCCACAACCTATTTAACTTTTGTAATCGTTGATCATTTTCCTTGGACTTCTTTCTTGCTCACCATGATGTGTTACTCTCATTTATCTTTCAGAATCTCATTGTCAGTCTCTTTGTCAAGTTCTGCTAGATAGTGATGTACATACCAAGGTTTCCATTTCATTAATCATTTCTTGGAGCTAGCCACCAATCCAGAATGAACATCCAAGTTTTTTTTTTTTTAACACTGCATTTAAAATATGTTCAAAAGTAAGAATATGCCATCTTTATCTGGTATTGTAGAGTCCATATTTTGTTGAGAGCCCACCCATGGTCAGTTGTTCACTATTGCTCCAAATAAAATACATTGTTCCAGCCCCACTATGCCATCCTATTAATCTGTGTTGTATGTTTTATTATTGACTGTACTCTTCTCATTTGCTCTCCAAAAATCCTTATTTCATAAGTAAGTTCTTTTTGCATATTTAATCTTTTAAGCATACTGTCTTTAAATCACCACTTTAAATCTTCTGAAAAAAAAATGAGTAACTTCCAACAACAGTTTTTCTAAGGAGCAGCACAGAATGTAAGTGAAGCAGCATTAAAAAGAATTTAATTCGGCCGATGGCACATGCTGACGGTGTCAGATCAGCATGTTGCAACAACCACCAATAAGGCAGTATTCAGATATGTCACCTATAAGGAGTGAATAATTCATTTTGGGGGAGTCGTTTTGGTGACCTTAGGGGTCAGATAAAAGGCTCCAGGAAATAGGTTTGTTTTCTTCTGTCGGTTCCATTAAGTGCATTGTTACACAGGATGTGTAACAAGAAGGCAGTGCTTTGAAAGCAGAGGGCAATCTCTCATCAGACATTGGACTTACCAGAACCTTGAGCATTCACTGTCCAGCAAAACTCAGAAAACCACATTGATGTTCTTTTTCAAATTATCTGCTCTCAGACACTTTGTTATAGCTTCGTAAATGGACTAAGGCAATGAATATTACTGTTTGATTTTGTACCAGGGCGGTCTGGTACTGAGACTAAATTTCTCTTTCATTCCCAATGCAACAGGCTTTTGCTTGGCAACATCATACATTTGTTTTAGGAGACAGGATTTTTCTATGTAGTTCAGACTGCCCTTGAACTTTATGATCCTCTTCTCTTGGTTTCTAAGTGTTTTAATTACAGATATGAACCATCATCCCCAGCAATATTCTGTATATGTGTATTTGCCTATGCTTTTGAAAATGAACTTTTTATAAATGTATTTTTCTTCATATTATTCATAATTTGATTTTTATTAGCAAATATATGGGAAATATTTCTTAATGGCATTGAATATTTTCTAGACTAATACATTAAAAGATTCTTGGTGCCTCAGGGACCTACGCAGAAGACAGAGCTAGAGGTGTTGGATGACATCAATATTTTCCAGATACAACAATGTTGATACACATAACAACTCACAATGACTATGACAGCATGTATTATCCCTGCACTGTATAGTACCTTATACCTCTTAGGATGCCCAACAGAACAGTTTTGTGAGAAAGTGGAGTAAAGGAAACACTATGTGGATTTCTTTTTTTTTTTTTATTCGATATATTTTTTATTTACATTTCAAATGATTTCCCCTTTCCTGGCTTCCCACTCCCTGAAAGTCCCATAAGCCCTCTTCCCTCGCCCTATTCCCCCATCCACCCCTTCCCACTTCCCTGTTCTGATATTGCCCTATACTGCTGCACTGAGCATGAGAGATCCACTATGTGGATCTTTTTCTTTTTTATTAATTAAGCTATTTATATACTTTACATACCAGTTGCAACTTCCCCTCACTCCTCTCCTCTCAGCCCCCTCTCACCTCCTCTTCCCCCATCCACCCTTTCTCTCCTTCTCAGAAAAGGGCAGGCCTCTCATGGATATCAAGCAGCCCTGGCCTATCAAGTTGCTCTAATACTAGATGCATCTTCTTCAATTAAGGCTAGACAAGGCAGCTTAGTTAGGAGGAAGGGACCCAAAGGCAGGCAACAGTGTCAGAGGCAGCCCCTGCTCCCACTTTAGAAATTTCATCCCTGCATCCCCGGGATAAAGCCTACTTGATCATGGTGGATGATCATTTTGATGTGTTGTTGGATTCAGTTGGCAAGAATTTTATTGAGTATTTTTGCATCGATATTCATAAGAGAAATTGTTCTGAAGTTCTCTTTCTTTGTTGGATCTTTGTGTAGTTTTGGTATCAACATAATTGTGGCTTTGTAGAATGAGTTGGGTAGTATTCCTTCTGTTTCAATTTTGTGGAATAGTTTGAAGACTATTAGTGTTAGTTCTTTGAAGGTCTGATAGAATTCTGCACTGGAACCACCTGGTCCTGTGCTTTTTTGGTTGGGAGACTTTCTATGACCCCTTCTATTTCTTTAGGGGTTATGGGACTGTTTAGATGATATATTTGATCCTGATTTAATTTTGGTATTTGGTATATGTCTAGGAAACTGTCCATTTCCTCCAGATTCTCCAGTAGTGTTGAGTATAGGCTTTTGTAGTAGGATCTGATGATTTTTTGAATTTCTTCAGTTTCTGTTGTTATATCCTCTTTTTCATTTCTAATTTTGTGGGAGGGATGGATACAAAATGTGGTATATATACACAATGGAGTACTATTCCACCATTAGAAACAATGTATTCATGAAATTCTTAGACAAATGGCTGGAGCTGGAGAACATCATACCAAGTGAGGTAACCCAATCTCAAAAGATGAATCATGGTATGCACTCACTAATAAGTGGATATTAGCCTAGAAAATTGGGATACCCAAAACATAATCCACACATCAAATGATGTCCAAGAAGAACATAGGAGTGGCCCCTGGTTTTGGAAAGACTCAGTGTAGCAGTATAAGGCAAAACCAGAACAGGGAAGTGGGAAGGGATAGATGGGAGAACAGGGAGAGTGAAGGGGGCTTATGTGACTTTTGGGGAATCGGAAGCCAGAAAAGGGGAAATCATTTAAAATGTAAATAAAAAATATATTGAATAAAAAAAGAAATTTCACACAAAGATGCAACAGCACATCTGCTACATATGTGCAGAGGGCCAAGGCCCAGCCCATGTATGCTCTAGCATTGACAGTTCAGGTTCTATGAGCCCTATGAGCCAGGTTAGATGTTTCTGTAGGTTTTCTTGTGGTGTATTTGACCCCTCTCACTCCTTTAATCCTTCTTTCCCCTCTTCCCAATGTGTGGATTTCTAAAACAAACTACCAGCACCACCACCACCAGCACCACCACCACCACCACCAAACCCACCAAAACCCCAGAACATCCTTAAAACATAACTATTGGAAGCAATAAGGTGAAGGATAAATTTGGTTCAAATGCACATATGAATATTAAATAAAATATCAAAATACATAGATAAATCACTAAAAAAGAGAAAAAAATTCTTTAAGGAACAGACCCAGTATATGATATAGCAATCTCATCACTCAATTTATACTTAAAGGAAGTGAAATCCACAGGAAGTGAAATTTCACTTCCTTCAGTGTCCATTGCAGCATTATTTATAATCGCCAAGAAAGGGAACCAACTCCAGGTTCTATTAGCTTGAAGAAGTGGAAAAGAGAATGTGGTACGTATGCCAAATATGATATTGTTTGGCTTAAATGAGAATGAAATTTAACAACATGGATGGATCCAGAGGATCCTGTGAAACTAGCCAGGCATAGAAATACAATGTAGTATGGTTCCACTGATCTGGATTGCACCTCCAGTTCAGGCAGAGTGGGATTTCCAGATGTTTGCAAGTGGGTATTTTGGCAAAGGACATGGCATTTCAGGTAGCGGGGGTAAATCCCAGAGTTCTCCGATACATCACGGTGTGTGCAATATGGTCTCTCTGATCTATATTGAATCTACAGTTGGGGCAGAGTGGTGATTAGATATGCTTGTTTTTATTGTTTCCTAGATTTCCTCATGTAAAAGTAATTTTTTCTATAGTTTTATAAAATGAAGACATTAGCATAGTTTAATTTATCACATTATCTCCGTCCTTCAATTCTTCTCTGCTTTAATTTTTTTGTTAATTTTGGATGATAGTTAACTCATTAATATTGTTCAAATTTAGAATCCACAATTAGCTGTGAAAATTTTTCTATGAATTTTGTTTCTCCACCAGTTATGTTGAACCCTTGCCCATAGGCAATCAGTCTGCCCAGCTCTTATATATTATTATGCTACTAATATTGTCTTGCTATTCTACTTTCTCTCCTTGAAGATTTCTCTTTCATGCAGAACAAAAATTCTTTTTAGCTTCCTATTACTAATCAGCTTAAATAAAAGGTAGATGAAGTTGGTGATACCTTCCCTATTTAAAAAGTATTATTTGTGTTTGTGTGTGTGTGTGTATGTATGTGTGTGTGTGTGTGTATGTATGTGTGTGTGTGTGTGTGTGTGTGTGTGTGTGTGTGAGAGAGAGAGAGGGGGGGGGGGGGAGGGAGAGGGAGAGGGAGAGGGAGGGAGAGATGTATGTGTGTTAATGTGGACATGCATGTGTCATGGCACCTGTGTCAGAGGATGACATTCAAGAATTAGTTTTCAGCCCCTGCTGTGGTTTCTGGAGATCTCAGATTTCCTGCCAACAGATTTTACCTTCTCTTCTATCTCCCTAGCCCTGACTTCCCATGCCTGATAATTGTACAGAACACCAAGGATGCTTGAAAAAGTCAAAGAGAGTCTACTCTTTTAGAACTTTATGCCCCGCCATTTATTCTTTTCATTTACTTCACATGCTGATTGAAGCCCCCCCTCCTCTCATCATAGTCCTCCCCTGCAAATCCCTCCTCCATACCCTGCCTCCTTTCCTCAGAGAAGGGGAAGCCCCCCTCCCTTGGTTACCACCCCACCCTGAGAGATCTAGTCCCAGCAAGACTAGGCTTATTCTTTCCTGCTGAGACCCAACCAGGCAGCCCAGGAAGGGGAAGGGATCCAATGGCAGGGAACATAGAGACAGCCTACACTCCATTAGGGGATGCACACAAAGACCAAACTGCACATCTGCTACAAATGTGTAGAGGGTTGAGATCTAGCACTGCACACTCTTTGGTTCGTGGTTCAGTCTCTCTCAGCCCCACAGGCCCAGGTTATTTGACTCTGTAGGTCTTCTTGTGGTGTCCTTGACCCTTCTAGCTTCCTCAATCCTGTTGTCTTCCACAAGGCTCCTTGAGCTCTGCCTGATGTTTGGCTCTGAGTCTCTTTTGTGATAAATATTATTTGGGGGTTTCTAACCCACCTTAGATCATTTACTTCTAAACAAAAGACAAAAAAACAAAGTACTAAGGCTGTGCAAATATCAAACCTCTATGCTATTTTGTCTATTTCCCTGTCAATAATCCTGAGATATAATTTGCCATGTTCCACCTGGGCCACTCCTACTCCAACAGGCAGACCCTCATGGCTGTGTGTTCACAATCTACCTACCCTATGGCAAGCTCTTCCTCCTTCCTTCCTGTCCTTCTTTCCTTGGTCCCTGTCTGATATCCCAAGTTGGGGATCTCTAACCACTCCTGCCTCTCTTCTGCCCAGCAACATGTTGTAGGTATCTTAACCAGTCAGGGATAACTTGGGGGACAAGTTTTACAACACAAAAGCTGGTATATGTGAGGATGTGCTCCCCTTCGACCAACCAGATCTTGGGATACAGAATTTACCATTTGAATACACAGCAGCACCAGACCAAACCCACTAAAGGTCTCTGTATCTGTTTCCATACACTTCTGGATGAAGCCTCTCAGGAGACAATTATGCTAGGCTCCTGTCAGCAAGCATAGCAGAGTATCACTAATAGTGCTAGGGGTTGGCTCTCTCCCATGTGGTGAGTCTCAAGTTGGAGCAGTCATTTGTTGGCCATTTTCTCAGTCTCTGTTCCATTTTTAATGCCTGCACATCTTGTAGGAAGAACACACTTTGGGTTGAAGTTTTCATTGGTGTTGGCGAGATGGCTCACTCGATTTTCAGCACTGGCTTCTCTTTCAGAGAACACAGATTTGACTCCTAGCACCCACATGACAGCTAACAACAATCTATGACTAAAGTTCCAGAGGATCTGACACCCTCTTCTGGTCTTTGTGGGCATAAGGCATGCATGCAGTGCATACATGTACACACTAGAAAAACACCCATATATAAAATAAAAATAAACAAATCTTAAATCTCTCTTTCTCTCCCTCTCCCTCTCCCTCTCACCCTCTACCTATCCCTCTCTCCCTCTTCCTTTCTCTCTCTCCCACTCCCTCTCCCTTTCCTTCCCCACCTCTGTATGTGTGTCTATAAAAGAGAATTTCATTAAAATTACCCTGCATGGAGGGACCAAACTTCTCACATAAAACCACATTATATCAACAAAAAACCCAAAGCTAGATATGAGATAGTCCCTTTCCAATCGCTGGTCCGCAGATGTTGTAGAGATCACCAAAGAATACAATGCTCTTGGTTACTCTTCAGAATTTAGCAGTAAGAGCCCATTTCTGAAGAATCGAGATACTAGACTCACAGGACATGGAGAGATAAAGTAGGTACTAACCAAAGAGCTACATAGTACTGGAAGGTGCTTTGCAGAGTGCTAAGGGAAGAAAATCAGCAACACACTTCGCTGTCTGTAAATTTGTGATCTATAATAAGTATTAATAGGGCAATATATGCCATTGGCACAATAGTAGACTGAATATCAATGGGTATGAATAACCAACAGCTTTCTAATTGGACTTGAGACCTACTGCACAAGATTGAGCTGTGCCTGTTATGTTAGACCTGCGTAAGAACAGATAACTGAGGAGGTCATAGGCCTTAGGGAGAACCTACTACTATTATTGTGAAAAGAGATACTCAATTGAACTGCATTCTGTACATCTATCATTGTGCCCTTAGATTAGTGTAGTTCTCATCTCTCATCTGAGAAACTTCTTTATATAGTGGATAGCAGTTAGTACAGAGACTTTCAATTGTTCACAGTAGGAAGAACAAGTGCCTGTGGAGTGCTTAGCCCTAACCAGAACATTATATAACACTCCTTACCCACAAGGTTCAGGAACTGTCATGGAGGAAGGCTAGAGAGATTGTAAGAGTCAGAGGTTAGGAACAAGTGCAGTAAAAAGTATCTTCTGGGCATGGCAGAACTATTGCACTCATGAAATCTTAGCCTTTATAGTGTCTGTACAAGACCTCCACAGGATCAAAGTCCTCAACACTCTGACATAGAGCATACCATGCTTATATGTTTTGTCCGTTGTATGTGGGTAAATATTATAACTGCCTATGTGCAGCCCCTTACATGGCTTTAGAACCTGCATATAAGCCATAGCTCACTATAGGTATTTTTCTACTCTCATGTCTGTATAGTCCTTGTATGGGTGATAGTGCTTGCCTCTGTGAGTCCCTGTTTCATTTCCCCCCTCATTCTGCATAGACTTAACCAAAGACCTCAAAGGGATTAAGTATGACTGTGTTCAGACCTTATTCTGGTAATAACACCAGGTTTCTCTCTTGGTATGTTTTCTATTTTGTGTAACCCTGCCCTGTTCTCAGTTTTTTCTATCTACCTGTTTTCTGCAAGCCACATCTCAGAGTCTTTGACATTTACTTAGGGTTCTTTGAATGAGTTGCACCATGAAGGGATATTTGTCTCTAAACCTGCTTAATTATGGATTAAAAAGGAGTTTTGTTAAAATCAAAATGAATTATTATGAATAGGCATATATACACACACACAAAACATATGCTTTTGGAAAAATATATTTTAGGTCTCTCTGGCAAATATGATTCATATATTCTATGTATGAATATATGAATCAATATATATTAATTTGCAAATAAACTGCTTTAGCACAATCTTTTTAATCATACAATTTACTCCATATACAGAAAACAGACTGAAACAATATTATTATTTAATCTTTAGATAAACTAAAAATAATTCTATAGGTTACTTTCAAAATATTCTGTTAGTATGAAGAGAAAGAGTAGTAAGTATAATAATGATGATGACGAGGCATAGCAGGAAGACAAAGAAGAGGAAAAGAAAAAAAATGAATGAAAAGCAGAAGAAATTCAAGAACAAAATATACCTTTTAAAGGCATGCCCCAGTAACCTGCTGCCTCCAACAGACCTTCACTTCGAAAAACCCTTTAGTTCCCTTTATGTAGCATCAACATCAGAGGATCAATTGTCTTACTATCTGTCTGTCTGTCTATGGGTCTGTCTGTCTATTTATATTTAGTTTGTGTGTGTGTGTGTGTGTGTGTGTGTGTGTGTGTGTGTGTGTGTTTGTGTATGCATGTGCACATACCACCATGGTATACATGTTGAGGTTAGAGGACAAGTTGTGGGAATGAATCGTTTCCTTCTACCACTGGGGCTCCAGGAATTGAACATTGATCTCAGGTTGTCAGGCTTGGGAGCAAATGCTTTTACTTACAGAGCCATTTCTCCAGCCAGTAAATACTTGCAATCTGATGAACAACATGAAGAGTATAGTTAATAATATTGTATTAGGTACTGGAATTTCAATTACAGAATACATTTTAGGTATAAGCACTAGCAAAATGATAACTTTATTTACTGTAGTAATTACTTTGCTAAGTATACATACACCAAAAAATCATGTTGTATGCCATAAGGGTACAGAAGAAACTGCTTATCTGTTCTTCATTATAAGTACACTATTTCACACTGCCTTACATGAAATTTCCCTTTGCTCTTAACTGGACTTCTTCCCTTTGAGATAGACCCTTTCTGATGGATTTGGGGAAGTGTCTCATCCCCAATAAACAACCATAGCAGATATTTTTCATATTTTCATTGGCCATTTCTAACTCTCCTTTAGATGACTATCTCTTCTTCCCTTTTCCACTTTTGAGGTTTTTCACTTTTTTGTATTGAATTATAAGAACTTTTCTGTACTGTGGGTTCTAGACCCTTATTTGATACATGCTTTACAAATGTTTACACCAATTTCTGTGTTGTCTTTTTAGTTTCTTGATTATGTCTTTTGACAGACTGAAAATTTTCATTTGATGAAAGCTAGCTTATCTTTATTTATTTTTGCTTGTGATTTTGATTTCACATCTAAAATACTGTTGAAAAATGGAAGTTCATGAAGAGCTAACCAGTTTCCTTCTATCATTTCAAATATATTTTGTAGGACTATCAGGAAAAAACCCTTGTCTTTTATAGATGGTAAAAGTACTCTAATAATTAAATTTAGACTAGTACCATACATAATAAAACCTTTAAGAAGATTAAAACACAAGAATATATAAGATCTCTTTTTCCCCTGAAAATGAGACATTTTGAAAAAGTTGAAAGAAAGCACAAATAAATGAGAAAATAATGCCATACTCATTGATTAGTAATCTTTAAAATACACTCTCCAAGTTGATATGCATACCCAATTGAATGACTACCAAAATTTCAACTTCATTTTTTTTCAGATATGGAGAAATGATGCTAGATCTTATATAAAATTGAAATGGACCCAAAGTAGTGAAGAGTCTTGAAAAAGAAGAACCAAAGGACTGTTGTTATTAAATTTCAGACCTCACAAAGACACAGTAGCCAGGAAGGTATAGTAAATACAGACAAATAAACATGTTTATTCATATGGGGAGATGGTTTGTTAGGACATTTGCTGCCCTAGCATAGGACCTGACTTCAGATGCCCAGCACCTTTGTAAATGCCAGGGGCATGGTTGTCTGCCTATAATTCTAGAATGGAATGTAGACACAGAGTATCTCTGGGGTAAGCTGACTAACTAGATGTGCTGAATTCATCAGTCCTGGCTTTAAATGAGAGATTCTGACTCAGTACATAAGGTAGAAACTGATTGACAGAGGCATCTATTGCTAACGTCTGACTTGTAAGTGTATGTGCATATATGTGCTCACATATATTCACTTGATCACACATATTTAAACACAATATACACAATATGCACATCATGCATACATATGTACACACTTAAAAACCAGGCATATTGACCAAATGATTTGAAATTCCTCAAAGTTATTTAAACCTTCCAGTAGGCTTTCAACAACGGTGAGAGCACATATTATCTTCTCACTAATGCTCTTAGTGGAAGCATACAAATGGCCATGATGTTAATGGGATTTTTGTGTGATTCATTTTTTATCTGTACAAGTAAGTTTTCATGTATTATGAGTACTGAGAGAAAATTTTATTGGACATGGATATATGGTAAATTATATACATATATAAATTTAGAACATTTGCACTGGGTGTGCTTGTGCATGCCTTTAATCCTAGCACTCAGGAGGCAGAGGCAGGCAGATCTATGAGTTCTAGACCTGTCAGGTCTACAAAATGAGTTCCAGGACAGCCAAGGCTACATAGACAAACCTTATCTTGAAAAAACCACCAATATTATTTATCTATTTTGAAAATATTATGATGATTGCATTTGTTATGTTTGGATGAAAACTGTCCACCCCACTCAGTTCATGAGTTTGAATATATATATATATATATATATATATATATATATATATATATATATATATATATATTCAAAGTTTTCAGAACTTTCAGGAGATGGTGCCTAACAGGAGGAAGTGGCTCTCGGTGCCTTGATGTTTTTAGCTTAGTCCTCCTTCCTACTGTGTCTTTACGTTGTGGTCCATAGAAAAGTGGAGAAACTGCCTTTGGCTCTTGAGACCACAGCCTTGAGCTGCTCTTATTACCATACTGTCTCTATTGTGATGAACTGCAGCCCTCAAACTGTGTTTGTTGTGTAGGGCTGAAGCCTTGAGGACTTTCCCCAGTCCACTTTAGCATGCCTGTGGGAGTCATCTTTGCTCAGCTCATGTTTGGACAATCATAGTGGTGAGATTTTATGGCTATTGCTTCTGAAATTACTAGGATACACTATATCACAGCAAACTCCCTGACCAGCCTTTCTGCCCCCCTCTTCCATAATGTTCCCTGAGCCTTACGAGAAGGGTTTTTGTAGATGCAGTCATTGGGAATGCACCTGATTTATTTTTCAATGTTTTGCACTAATAAGATAACCAGGACAGAGAAATGGGAGGGGGGTTTTGGGGAATGGGTGGATGGAAGAGGGCTTATGAGACTTATGGGGAGGGGGGGAACCTGGAAAGGGGAAAGCATTTGGAGTGTAAACAAAGAATATAGAAAATAAAAAAATTAAAAAAACAAAAATAAATAAATAAAAATTAAGAAACATAAAAAAGACTAATATTTGCTAGTGTTGGTAAAGATCAGTTTACCTGCAAGAGTTAGTGATTTTTACTTTTATTTCCTTGGAGTTTTTTTTTTTTGAGGTAACTAAAAATGTTCATAGAAATATTTGGGAAGACTTCCTCTGTGTTCAAGAGTTTGTGGAGAATCATTACTTCACCACTCCAGGTGTCATTTCAGTCAGGAGAGAAAGCACCTTGGCCTGGAGTTTTGCTTCTTGGAATATTTTCAACTATGAATTCATTCATTTATTTAATTTTTTTTTTTTTGGGGAAACAGTTCCCAGGTGTCTTCAACCTCAAACTTACTATGTAGCCCAGACTAGCATTGAACTCATGACAAGACCTCTTGCCTAAGCCTCTTGATTGCTGTGGTTACAGGCATATGTCATCACATCTGGCTAATTTAAAAATGAAACACAGAAATATTCACTTTACAGTGTGAGTTTTGGCTTGTGTCTGTAACTCATTTCCTATATATTAACATGAGACATATTCTGTCTAAGGAAGAACAATATGTTTCTAGTGTTATCCATTTCATTATGATTACTGTTTCTACAACAGTTTTTTTTTTAAATGGTAGTTGGTGTCCCAGAATTAAAGCAGATGCTTCTGGGCCTTTTAAAAAGTTAGTCCTAGGACCTTCCCAGTGTCACTTGTATCATAGTCTATAGATTAAAATCTGGTGGGAAACCAAGACAAGTTTAAAGGGTGACCAGGAAGCCCCCCATTTCTGTGTAAGAATGGAAATTGGTCTTGGAGAGTTGGGAGAACAGTGTACAGTGGTTATAGATCACTTATATCCCTGTATTTTGTGCTTGCAGGCGAGTCTCACAATTTGGATTCTGTTTTGAGCTTTCTTTCTACTGCACTGTGATATACTTTCCTTTAAAATGGCAAGGACAAAAATGTAGCAGAGGCTGAAGGAAAGGCCATCCAGTGACTGGCTCAACTTGGAATCCATCCAAGCTGCACATCTGCTACTTATGTGCGGGGGGAAGGGGGTAGGATGGCCTAGGTTCCGTCCATGTATGCTCTTTGGTTGGTGGTTCAGTCTCTGAATGGCCCAAGGTTCCAAGTTAGTTGACTTTTTTGGTCCTCCTGTGGAGTTCCTATCCCCTTCGGGGCCTGCAATGCTTCCTCCTAGTCTTCCATAAGAGTCCCCAAGCTCTATCCACTGTTTAGCTGTGGGTGTCTGCATCACTCTTGAGTCAGCTGTGCCTCTCAGAGAACAGCATGCTCCTGTCTGTAAGCATATCACAGTATCATTAATAGGGTTAGGGACTGGTGTTTGCCCATGGGATGGGTCTCAAGTTGGTCATTGCCTCAGTCTCTACTCCATCCCCAGTTCCTGCATTTTTTTGTAGACAGCATACATTTTGGGTAGAAAGTTTTGTGGGTGTGCTGGTGTCCCTATGGCTCTACTGGGGTTCCTGCTTGTCTACAGGAGGTGACCCTCTTCACGTTTCATATCACCACTGCTGTGAGTCTCAGCTAAGCTCACCGGGCCTATTTGGAAGCCTCCCAGATCTCTGGCATGTGCTCAATATTGTCCCACCCCCACCCCAGCCAGATGCAGATTTTATTTAATTTTTTATTGGATATTATCTTTATTTACATTTAATGTTATCCCCTTTCCTGGTTTCCCCTCTGAAAATACACTATTCCATTCCACCTCCCCCTGCTCACTAACCTACCGACTCTTGCTTCCCTGTCCTGGCATTCCCCTGCACTGCGGCATCGAGCATTCTCAGGACTACGAGCCTCTCCTGCCTTTGATGTCCAACAAGGCCATCCTCTGCTGCATATGCAGCTGGAGCCATGGGTCCCTCCATGTGTATTCTTTGGTTGGTGGTTTAGTCCCTGGGAGCTCTTGGGGGTACTGGGGGGTTCATATTGTTGTTCCTCCTATGGAGTGCAAGCTCCTTGAACTCCTTGGGTCCTTTCTCTAGCTTATTCATTAGGGACCCTGTGCTCAGTCCAATGGTTGGCTGAAGGCACCCACCTCTGTATTTGTCGTGCACTGGCAGAGCCTCTCAGGAGACAGGTATATCAGGATCCTGTCAGCAAGCAGTTGTTGGCATCCACAATAGTGTCTGGGTTTGGTGACTGTGTATAGGATGATGTGGCAGTCTCTGGATGGTCTTTCCTTCAGTCTCTGCTCCACACTTTGTCTCTGTATCTTCTCCCATGGGTATTTTGTTCCCCCTTCTAAGAAGGACCAAAGTATCCACACTTTGTTCTTCCTTCATTTTGAGCTTCATGTGGTCTGTGAATTGTATCTTGGGTATTCTGAGCTTTTGGGCTAAAATCCACTTATCAGTGAGTGCACACCATGTGTGCTCTTTTGTGATTGGGTTACCTCACTTAGGATGATATTTTCTAGCACCATCCATTTGCCTAAGAATTTCATGAATTCATTGTTTTTAATAGCTGAGTAGTATTCCATTGTGTAAATGTACCACATTTTCTTTTTTTTCCTTTTTTTTATTCGATATATTTTTTATTTACATTTCAAATGATCTCCCCTTTTCTATCCCCCCCACTCCCCGAAAGTCCCGTAAGCCCCCTTCTCTCCCCCGGTCCTCCCACCCAACCCTTCCCACTTCCCTGTTCTGGTTTTGCCCTATACTGCTTCACTGAGTCTTTTCCAGAACCAGGGGCCACTCCTCCTTTCTTCTTGTACCTCATTTGATGTGTGGATTATGTTTTGGGTATTCCAGTTTTCTAGGTTAATATCCACTTATTAGTGAGTGCATACCATGATTGATCTTTTGAGACTGGGTTACCTCACTTAGTATGATGTTCTCTAGCTCCATCCATTTGCCTAAGAATTTCATGAATTAATTTTTTCTAATGGCTGAATAGTACTCCATTGTGTAGATATACCACATTTTTTTGCATCCACTCTTCTGTTGAGGGATACCTGGGTTCTTTCCAGCATCTGGCAATTATAAATAGGGCTGCTATGAACATAGTGGACCATGTATCCTTATTACATGGTGGGGAATCCTCTGGGTATATGCCCAGGAGTGGTATAGCAGGATCTTCTGGAAGTGAGGTGCCCAGTTTTCAAAGGAACCGCCAGACTGATTTCCAGAGTGGTTGTACCAATTTGCAACCCTACCAGCAGTGGAGGAGTGTTCCTCTTTCTCCACATCCTCGCGTACCACATTTTCTGTATCCATTCCTCCATTGAGGGATAACTGGGTTCTTTCCAGTTTCTGGCTATTATAAATAAAGCTGCCATGAACATAGTGAAGCATGTGTCCTTATTGCATGCCGGGGGAATCCTCTGGGTATATGCCCAGGAGTGAGTGGTATGGCTGGGTCCTCAGGTAGTACTATGTCCAATTTTCTGAGGAAACTGCTAAACTGATTTCCAGAGTGATTTGACCAGTTTCCAATCCCACCAAAAATGGAGAAGTGTGCCTTTACCCCGTCATCCTCGCCAGCACCTGCTGTCTCCTTTTTTGATTTTAGCCATTCCAGCTGCAGATTTTAATTCATCCTCCTGGTCATCAGGCTCTCTCTTCTATCTCTCCTTACACCTGATACTGAAAATAAACCCATTCCGTCCCCCTCCCACATTGTTCCTCCTCCCTCTGCCTCCTATGACTGTTTTATTCCGCATTCTGAGTGAGATTCAGGCATCTTTGCTTCAGCCTTCCTTCTTCTTTAGAGTAAGCTTGAATTTTTTTTTCCAACTGAGTTGACTTTAAGTACAATTAGATAACCATGGTTTATTATTTTGGGTCTTCTCACTTTCTTTTCATTAGTTAGGTTAGGGATTGTGAGATCTTATTAATCTTTACAAAAAAAACCAAGTCCTTGATTAATTCTATGTATTGCTCTTTTATTCTCTATGTCATTAATTTCTACACCAGTGTATTATTTCTTGCCACTTGTATTTAGATTTGGCTTATTACTACCTATGTAGAGCTTCTAGGCACATCATTGAGCCATTTGTTCGAGATATTTTGCATTATTTTTCAAGGTAGGGTTTTTCTGTGTAGTCCTGCTGTTCCAGAACTCGATGTAGACCAGGCTGTACTTGAACTCACAGAAATTTGTCTGCTTCTGCCCCTTGAGTCATGGGATTAAAGTTGTGTGACACCATGCATTGCTCTTCTGATTTTCAATATGTGCACTTAGAGCTATAATCTTTCCTCTTTTAACTGCCATTGATGTATTCCAGACGTTTTGGTAAGTTTTCTTTTTATTGATTTATTCAATGGTCCTCTGTTCAAAGTGTGTTTTTTTAGTCTCCAAGTAGCTTTATTTATTGTGGTTTGGTGAAATGTAGGGGAAATATCTCAATTATGCATATATGTATGTATGTATGTATGTATGTAAATAGGTATTTTTATGCATATGAGTGCAGTGCCCACAATGGCCAGAAGAGGGCACCAGATCTTTGGGACAAGAGTTACAGTTTTGAACTGCCAAGTGGGTAATGTATTTGAACTTGGGTATTCTGGAAAAGCACTGAGTCCTTTTAATCTCTGAGCCATTTCTCAAGCCCAGATTTTTATTTATTTATTAAATCTTACTTTGTGACCTATAATGCAGTAGATTTCAGGGAATGTCCCATGCACTGCAGAGAAGAGGAAAAAGAGAAAAAGCAAAGCCAAACCAAACCAAACCCAAAAATGTTCCTTGTCGGTTGTGTGGTCCATTCAACTGATCTGTGGCATAATTTAATACTAAGGCTTCTTCACTGATATTTAGTTTAGAAGAACTATTTAGAAGTGAAAGTGGTAAGATGTCCCTTACTATTATTGTGTCTAGACGTCCTCAGTTGTTTGCCTTTTACCTTTAAAAATGAGATGCACCCCCAAATTTGGTGCATAAATATTTACAGTTGTTAGCTCCTCTAGGTGAATTGCTTTTTTGTCAGTATGTAGTAGTCCTCCTTACAGCTTCCTCCTACTTTTATTTGAGATCTACTTGGTCACTTTATGAGATATGAGAGCCAGTTTGCCAGTTTCTTTTTAGTTTTTGTTTCTTTGGTGGTTTCGTTTCCAATCTTTGAGTCTTAGTTTATGAATGTCTTTCCTAGCTTTGTGTCTCTTGGTGGAAGCAGTTAATTGTGTCATATTTTAAAAATCTGAATTTTAAGCTAAGGCCATCTTTATCAAGATTAAAATTGAGAAGGTGTTGATATTTTCTATACTTTTTTTTGTTCTGTTTGATTGGTTAATGGGTATATTATTTTCTTCCTCTACTGGTACCACTGCATATTTTCTAGTTTATTCTGTTATAAATGGCCCATTCCTCTCTTGTTCTCCTATGTTCACATGTTGCTTTCACAGATTCTATTTTTCCTGGGTTGTGCGCAAGATTGTCTTTCTTTTTCCTCTGTGTATAGTATTCCTAAGTGGATATTAACCTAGAAAACTGGAATACCCAAAACATAATCCACACATCAAATGAGGTACAAGAAGAAAGGAGGAGTGGCCTCTGGTTCTGGAAAGACTCAGTGAAACAGTATTCGGCAAAACCAGAACGGGGAAGTGGGAAGGGGTGGGTGGGAGGACAGGGGAAGAGAAGGGGGCTTATGGGACTTTCGGGGAGTGGGGGGGCTAGAAAAGGGAAATCATTTGAAATGTAAATAAATTATATCGAATAAAAAAAAACTAAAAAAAAAAAAAGAACTTTCTATAGTGCTGGCTTAGTGGTCATGGGTCAAAGAGAAGCCTTAGCTTTGGGAGGGTGTCTAATAGAAAAGGTGTCTGGAAGCATGGAAAACAAATAACTCGAAGTCAAATCATAGGTCCAAGCTGTTGGCCTATGTCTGCTAGAAACAGATTTCCAACCTGCTTTCTCTCAAGATCTACAAACAGCTCTCTTTTTATTCTGCTTGAGATAGTTCTCCACGCGGTTCTCTCTTGCTATTCTAAAAAATTCTCTGGATAGTTCAACCCTTGCAGATCATAAGCCCAGTCATTTTATTTTATTTTATTTTATTTTATTTTATTTTATTTTATTTTTATCAATCCAGTCATTTACTGTAGGTTCCCTTTTGATTATCCTGTGAATCAACATCCTGTGATACCAAACCCCTTAATTCGTAGGAGACAGAAGTACACGTTTTCCTTTAACATTGTAAAAGAATTCAGAGATCTGCCTGCCTCTCTTATGCACAGGTGCTTAGGTGCTAAGGTAGCTGGGTGGACTCCGTCCTGAAATTACTATTTCTAGCACACCTGGGAACTCAGGAATCTATCTGCCTGCCTTGGTATCTTTCTGACAAGCTGGCTCATTTAATGCAGCTGCCTTTCTTCCTTTAGATTAATGAAGCCCCTCATAATTCGTATTGCATCCTTATTTTTGTATAGTTGAGAAATTATATATTTTCAAACTCATTTTAGCATTTCTTTCCACAGCTTTAAGGGTATTTACCATTTTGCTAAAGCATTTAGCCATGCTTTCACCTCCCTGACTCCTGCTGTCTCCAACTATCATGGAGTCATTAATGTGAACAGAGAGGACATTCTTGTGCAGGCCTACTTCTGCTGGCCCTGTCTCTGGGGAAGGAACCATATCATTCTGTCCCCACTAGGGCCAAGCTGGACCCAACAGTCACGAATTTCTTTAACTTCTTTTCCTAGTAGTTTTGAATGTGTAACTGTCATAGAGGAATGTTGTATCCTGTTATGAGCATTCTGATTTAGGAGTTTCTTTATTCTTCTGTGTCTTTGTTTCTATTTATCTTGTGAAAGTAACAATGATACTTGTTTTTTTTTCCTGCTTCATTTCAGTGCTTTCTTCATATCTTACACACCTCTTGAATGCATCTTAACTGAGAATATGATCAAAATTCACATAAAGAGACAATGAATGATAGCCTTTGCCCACCAATTACTTATTACCACATTTTGATTGCATTATTGACATCAGAAATTGCTTTTCTGAGGCCAAGGGGATGGCTCAGTGGGTAAAGACACTTGGTGCTACTAAGCCTGATGATGTAAGTTTAATTTCCAGGACCTGCATGACAGGAGGAGAGAACTGGTTTTAAAAGATGTGCTCTGCTTTCTGCACACGTGCTATAGCACGCACACCCCCTCAAATAGATAGATGAATAAATAAATGCAATAAAATATTGTTTTTAAGAAGAAAGAAATAGCTTGTCCCCTGAGGCAAAACAAATCCCTTATCTTAAAGGGATGATTGCTTTTCCATCCGTCAGGCCACAGAGGATAACCATATCTGGAAAAAACAGCACAAGCTCAGCATTTATATGTGTAAATGTCATCCCCAATTCAGCCATGGCCAGGCTATTATTATTGAAAACACATTCTGTATGATGAACAATGTACAGTTCCAAATGCAGCCAAACAATGCTTTAATGATTCATGCTGTGTCACGAACTGTGCACATCTCTGATTTATATATTGGGAGATTTTGCAACATGTATCTTTGAAATGAACTTTTTTATATCAAGTGTTTAGAATAAAGAAGAGTTATATACTCCAGAGCCTAGGAAAGCTTGTCAAAATGGGAATGCAAAATTCACTTTCAGAGTCAGCTGACACTTCAACTTTCAACCTTGCAGAGAGAAGTCATCTTCAGGTGCCAGGCTCAGATAGACTCAAGCTACTGACAGATTACTCTGCTGCTGAGATTGAATTTTGGCCATTGATTCTGATTTCCAACTTTGTACATGTTTTGGTGGAGAGGAAAAAATAAAGGGAGAAATGAATAGTGTCCCTTTCCATAGTGTGTAATAGAGAATGACGCCCAGGGCCATGCTAAAGGTCCCATGACTGTAATAAGACTCTAAAGAAATAGCAGCTATGTTTCATTTCAGAAAACTATTTTCAGTTTTTCAAAATCTTTAATCTTGTTAGGAAATCATTGGAAGCAAACATCTTTCAGAATCACATACGAGGTGAGGTATAGTTTATGAATGACTTTCTTGGGAGGGTCCATGTGCTTCAGATGATTTAAGAATCTCTATGTCCAGATTCTAGCAAAGTCCAAGTATTGAGATTGGTCCTTGTTTTCTTTATTTTTCAGATGAGGTAGATTTCTTCATTATTTAAAACTGGCAATATATCTTACTATCATTTGTAGTTATATCATTTTACTCAACTCAGATTCACCTCTCCCCCCATTACAAACCATCCCCCATTACTCTGCCTCTTTTACTCTACTGGTCTCATTCTTTCCTCCAAATGGTCTGCCTTGCCTTTCCTCTCTCTCTCTCTCTCTCTCTCTCTCTCTCTCTCTCTCTCACACACACACACACACACAATCTTTATAAAATTTTCATGTGAGAGTTTTTAAAAAAAGTTTTAAAGACAAATGTTTTGCCTGTGTGTATGTATGTGCACCATGCATATGTGTATGTCTAGTGTTTGTGTAGGCCACAAGAGGGCATCATATCCCCTTGAACTGGAGTTATGGATGGTTCATAACCACTATGTGGGTTCTGGGAGCTAAACCTAGGTTCTTTACAGGAGCAGGTGGTGTTGTTATTCACCAAGCAATCTGTCCACCCCACGAGGGATGTACTTTCACATAGTTGAAAGTATTTTCTATTTTTCTTTCAAATTTCCTCTTCTCCAAGCAAAGCACTCCAATTTCTTTATTGCCAGTAGTTATGTAATCCTAAAAGTGTTGCAATCCTGATTGCCTACACAGGCCATTAGAGTTAATTGTGTTATTCCTCAGAAAGTTTTTGAGTACATTAGTCTTATGAAGTAAGGTGTGTTTCTTTAAAACATTCCTCTACATGCATATATTGCACATGGATCATATCTACCCCACTATTACTTTTTTTACTCCTCCCCTTTCATATTTCCCTTGTAGATTATCCATAGTCCTGATTTTACTTTATGTCATTTTTCACCCCTTAAATCTACACATGTTAGATATACTCATCTTCATGGAACTGGCTCATTTAACTTTACATGGATATTTATTTTCACCCATTTTCCTGAAAATGACATAATCTAGTTTCTGTTAATGACTGAGTAGAGCATCTCTTGGTACAGATAACACATGATTCCATTCATGTATCTGTTCGTGTAAATAGTGCTTCCATGAACATGGGTATGCAAGTGTCCCTGCTGACTTCAATGTTTTGGGGTATACAGACAAAACTACATAGCTGGACCGTGTAATTTTACCTTTGTATTATTTGGGCAGTGTGGGGTTGGGAGGAGAAACCTTCATGATTATTTCCATAATGTCCAGAATTATTAAGCAGCAGTGACTAAAGCTTCCTTTCCCATCCACAGTCTTATCAACATTTGCTGTCTTTGTGCTCTTCATGATAGTTGTTTTCTCTCACCTGCCAGGGATGAGATGCTGCCTTAGTATAGTTTTGACTTACATTTCCCTTATGATTAAAGAAGTTGAACATTTTTTCCCATATATTTATTGGCCACATGATTTCAGGACCATTCTATTCATTTGCCCATTTATTGATGAGATTGCTTGCTTTGATAGTATTTGCCTTTTGCCTTTTGTATGTCCTAGATATTAAACCCTTGTCACAGAACTAGCTGGCAAGTTTCTTCCATTTTGCACCCTGTCTCTTCACTTTGTTGATTGCTTCATGTATTGTGCAGATGCTTTTTAAATTGGTAGAATCCTAGCTATCAATTCTTATTCTTATTTCTTGAGATATTGAATCCCTATTCAGAAAGGCATTGCCTGTATTTGTTTTGAGCCAAGGTTTCCCTATGAAGATAAGGCTGGTGAACTTTTAACTTTTCTGCTTTAGTCTCTCAAGTTACTGACCACAGGGATGAAACCACTACCATTTTTAGTGGGGTCAGAAGAAAGGATCTGCTTTTGTATAGCTATGTTTATCTCTCTCCCCCATGCCCATTGCCTCCAACCCCTTATTCTTCTTTTGACTGCTAGAAACCAAATTAGCTATTCTAGGTATATATAGGTAAGTGGTTCAATATACCAGCTAAGTATCCTCTCATTGTGCTACATCTTTAGCCCTCTGTACCAAAATTTTGATGTGTTTTCTTAGATTATAGTCCTTGTGGTGACTTAAATGTTGCCCATAGGCTGAGGTAGTTGAATTCTTGATTCTAGTTGGTGGATTTAGAAGGCAATGGAGAAGTGCAGCTTATCAGAGGGAGTACGTCACTGGGCACTGTCTTTGAGAGTGGTCAGATTCATTGTGCACATTGCTTCTCAGCCCTTTGGCTAAGATCAAGTGCAGAGTCGCCATTCCCGTCAATTGTTTGTTCCTCCCTTCCCCCAATAGTTAAGTTGGGACCCTCAAGCATCTTCCAAGTTTTTGTTCTCCTGTACACGTAATCTTCTGTTTAACAGGGTTTATTAGCTGAAGCCCATGAACCTTCCCTTTCTTCCGGCGGGAAATGTTTCAATTTTCAGAGAATGTTGCAATGTGCAGGAGCAAGCCACACAGCGATTCCCCCAGCATTATATCCTTCCATCCCTAGAACTATAAGTCCCCCCAAAATTGTTCCTTCTATAAGTTGCCTTAGTCACGGTATTTTATTACAGCGGCAGAGAAGAAACTACTCCAGTCTTTAATGCATTTTGAGCTGATTCTTGTATAGCCTTAGGGATCACAATCAATTTGCATTCTATATCATGTGACCTTCTAGTTTCTCAGTATTACTTGTTTAAGAGGAATCACATTGTTCTAGATATGAGACATTTATGCAAATGTGCTGGAACAGGCCAATCACCCTTTTATTCTGAACACTGCTGCTCTAATTAATGTAGTCTAGGTTTCATTGGAGTTTTATTTTTTGTATTATTGCACTCATATTCTCTTCTGTCAATTTGTAATTTACTGACACATTCAGAACTTCTGAAACCCATGTTAACTGTTGCTTCTCTACTACTGTTGTAACTATTACTGACAATATGTACTGTGGTCTCTATATTTAGGGTGTTTTTATCATTTACACTAATTAATCTTTGAAACAAGATATAGTGTTATTTTTACTTTGCAGATTCAAAGAGAAGTATAATAAATTGTCCAAGGTTATGCAGCCAGAAAATACTGGATCTAGAATTTAGAGTAATCATCTTGCTTCAATTTGTCTGAAATTTCCTGTTTCAATATTGAAAGTAATATACCAGGAAACCACTCATTCCTTATTGATCTGGGATGAGTGCATATACTGCCAAGATCTGAACTTAGTGTGTTTGTATTTAAAACTCAGGTTCTTAATAACTACATGCTGTTACTTCATTCTAATGATAATTGTATTGAAATATTTAATCTAACACTCTACAATTTTATCTCTTCCCAAGTCACTTGATGCTTTCCTGTGTGCCTGGGTTGGAAAGCTTAACCAGTGAACTAAGTTCCAAAAGTGTTGTGATTTTCTGGATAAATCCTCAACCTAAACACTCTGGAGGCAGAGGCTGGTGGATCTCTGTTAGTTAGATGCCAGCTCTGGTCTATATAGTTAGTTCTAGATCAGCCAGATGTGCATAGTAAGACCATTTCTCAAAAAATGTTATAAATATTTGAAGATATAGACATGTGTAATCTGATTTAAAAATTGTTCAATGTAAATGTATACATGAATCAAAACATCCAAATTACCACCAGATATGTATACTACTTTTATTTTTGTTTACTATTTAGAAAAACTGAAATAAAAGCATATAGAGACTTATTTTTTTAACATTTCAAGGATATATTCTGTTAAATGGGCATAGTATTAAACTCACTTCTAATGACTTATTGTTATACCCGTAGATTACTACAACTCTTGATGTCCAAAGAATAAGGGTTTATGGAGTTTTCAGAGCAAAATATGACAACTACATCATAAACCTTCATTCCAAGGCTTAGGTATTATTGCAAAAGAGGAGTCGATAGATTGCAAGGGCCAGAGATCATGGATGACTACAAATAAACTGGGTGTTCTGGAAGCAACATGGAAATTGCATATATGAACTCATATAGCAGTTGAGACAGCTTGCATAAGACCGACACAAGCACAAGCCAGGCAAAAGCCTAGCATGGAGAAGGGAGGTGGGCATGACATCCATCTGTAGCTAAAGAGCCATTGGCAATTGACAGTTGCTAGGAGAGAGTCGCCTTTCTTTAAGGGTATAGTCCCTAGTGGGTTGGCCACGCTCCTAGGGATGGCCAGTCACACATCCTAGAACACTTTGGTAGCACCAATTGTACTTGATGGATTAAAAAAAGAGTACACAAAGTTGGATAGGTAGGAAAGGATGGTGGACCTGGGAAAAGGGGGTGAATATGATCAAATATATTGTATGAAATTCTCAAAGTATCAATAAAATGAAGAAATAAATTAAAAAATAAAAGCAAAGTTATCAAAAATTACACAAGTGTTAGGTCATTCAGTACAAGAAGGTACTTTCTAACAACAAATTCTCTTCAAATACAGAATTAAATGCCTCAAAGTATTGTACTCGTGCCTTGTATTATTTGAAAATCGAGTTTAAGATGCAAAATTTACTTGGGCTAACTTTTAATATTTGCTTCAGTACATTACTGAATGTTGTTTTTAGTTCAGATCTTGTTATTTTTAATATACCTTTTAATATCTTGTTAATTATTAAGCTTTTTACTTCTTCATCCAAGTTACTGAGATAAATGATATATCTGATTATTTATTTGTAACCCCATCTCTAAAAACTTGAAGGATTTAAAAATAATAAAATATTCCAGCTATAAGATTAAAACATAAGTATAGAATTTCTAAATACTAAAATCAAGGTTATTTTGTGAGGAACTAAAATAATATTATAATGTTTGCCACGTAGTAACCTCTCACTAGGTTTTGCTTATTTGAAAGTTAAAATTTCAGATGTATAGAAGAATGGTTCTTCCTTAAACTTTCTGCTAATATGCATTGTCTTGCCTGTTCTAAAAATAAGACATATATAGTGCTCAATATGAGACTATTATTTTACATTTATGATATCTGAAATCAGACAACTTAATTGTACTATATCACTGACATTTTTCTCAAGCAGTGCTTTTTAAATCTCACATTCAAGTATGTGTGTGTGTGAGTGTGTGTGTGTGTGTTGAGACAGATTTCATGTAACCCAGGCTGTTCTTAGACTAGATATGTAGACAAGGATAACTACACCTTCCATTCCTCCTGGTTTCCTGAGTGCTGAGATTGCAGGTGTGCATCACCTCACCCGGTAGGTTCACAGTGGTCCTGAGTTCCAAACCCAGGGTTTTGTGCATACTCTATCAACTGAGCAACATTCCTAGCCTAAAAGTTAACTTTCAAATAAATGAAAATCATGTAGACACTACTGGTTAACATGTTTGTTAGAATTTGAATTTTCATTTGAATGTAAACAACATAATAATGTTATAACAGAGAGGCATGCCCTGCACTCAAACCTGATTCCTATCACTTATTAGTTCCTGGTTTGGGGAAATAAAGTTCATGTTTCTCTTCAAGAGTTTTGTCACTTTTAAATTATGACTGCTGCTGCTGCTGTTGCTGCTGATGATAAAAAGGATTTCACATCAAAGGACAATTGTAAAGATTAAATAAACTGGGCGATCAAAAAAATCATTTTCGGAGCCAGCTGCATATTGCAGTCACCTGGTGATCTTAAGCAGCCCTCATGCTTGGATAGGAGCCACCCACAGATATACTGATTTAATTGGTTCTCAGTGAGACCTGGTCATCTGGAATTTTACAGCTCTCCAGATGATTCTGATTTGTAGTTAAGGTTAAAAGCCCCTGATCTAAGTAATTATAAAGCACCTGGCAAATATTAAGCACTTGGTAGCTGTTGATTATTATCATAAGCCTCAGACATTCAGGTAATAGTTTTCTTGATTCTGATAAAAGGGTATTAAAAGGTTATGTGTAAATGACAATTACAGTCACATATTCTTGGTAACTTCCCTTTCTTGATAGAATAATAGACTTACCATTTTGTTTTGCTCTGTTTACACATTTTATTCTCCATCTAGTCTATGGCTTTCAAGCTGGCAGTCAGAGGCAAACTGTAATCCAATAATACTGACCTGATGGATACAGATAAGTGTGCAATTTGTTCCAGATTTATTCTGTAAAATGTCTTTTAAAAGTATTAAATTCAAAAGTGTTTTTCCTTGTCCCCTCCTGATTTATGCAGCTAGCTTTAGCTAACTGATTTATAAGGCAATCAATATCCTCATCCAAGAGAGTCCATGTGGAAGGTCTTGATAACCTTCCACCCACCACGACATTAAAGCGATTTGATTACTATCTTCTTATTTTCAAAGAATACATAGAGATTAAAGGATTTTCAAAATGCAGTCAGATCTTTAAAAACAGTGTGGTTTTTGGGGAAGATAAAAACACTAAATTATAGTTATTTTATTTAGAATATAACTCATAACACAGAAAGAGGAGGATCTTGCTGAATGAGCCCATGATGTTCCTCTTATAGTCAATTAAACTTAGCATCTAATCATCTACTACCAAATTATCATCTTATATGCAGAAAGAAAATTTTTGGAACTTATTCAAACCATGGAGATTTGTTTTAGAAAATACTGACCTCTTCTAAACAGTTCAGTTGATGCTATTGCTAAGAAGCAAAGCTTATACTTTAGGATTTTTCTTCTAAAGCTCAGTTTCCTTGAGCCACATATCAGATACATAATCTTATGCTTTGTAATATATAAAAAAGTCCCATAGCAATCTAAAAGTTGAATTATGAGTTTATGAGTCTCAATCGAAACTACAGCTGCAGGTTCTGCAAGAAGACCTAACATTGGCAAAGCTATTTCAAGTCTGCTATGCGTAGGCAGTCCTTTCATGGGTTGAGTGCCTGGAGGTTTTAAAAATCTCAATTTCCTGCAAAGGGGTAGAAATGAATGAGTAGAGATTCAAATAGACGAAGTAAGTCATCCTAAATTTGTGGTAACTAAGGGATATGTGTCTTCTATAGATGCCCGGAGCCCTTTTACATTCATGCCAAACCGTGACTCTCCAGAGTGCAAAAGAATCAATATTTTTTTTAAACTCTAAGGATGATTTTTAATAAACACCAGTGGCAATGGTGGGGAAAGGTAGAATTATATATTAGCCAGGAATAAACTCTCATGGGAGGGGATAAAATGTCTACTTTAATTTCAGTAAGGGCTGAGCCTTGTAAACCAGTGATCTGCCCCCCAGGCTATAATGGGCTCATGAGTGGCCACTCTTTAGTGTGTTAATTTAATCAACTTGAAACCCACTTAGTGAGCATTTAACCCCTATCTTCCCATTTCATTTGTATGGATATAAAGAAAGAAGTTTTGCAAATGCTTCAGATACATTATTATATTTTTTGAAACCGGCTTTTTTTTTTTAAAGAAAGTTATCTATCTGAAAAAATTCAAATGGTTCACAAAAAGAGAGGTAATGTATATCTGTTTGCTAAGTGATTCTTTTTATTTATTGTATCTTTGTAATACTCAAAGTAATAAAGGTGAGAAAAAAGTGAGAATTTGCCATGATAACTATATGACAAGCCCTGGGAACACTTCTTTTATAAGGCCTTTTGAGAAATCAGTCTGTTATATCTGTTCAGAGATATATCTTGTCTCCAGCTATAAAAATTCGAGTTAGCATTTATCTATTTTCAAACTCATCCTTTCTGTTTTTTTTTTAAATTTTATTTGTTGAATACTAATACCTGGCCATCAGCATGCTGTGTATACAGTGATAACCACCCTGACATAAATCCCTGTCTCATGATCTACTGATTTGTATAAATTATCACTGCCTTGGTTTCTTGGATTTTTTTTTAAAAAACTTTATTTAGTTTTTTGAATAGGGGTGTTTTGTCTGAATGTATATATGTATATAGCTGGTGTCCACAGAGCCCATAAGAGGACATGGGATGCCTTGGAACTGGAGTTACAGATGGCTGTGAGCCACTAACGTAGGTACTGGGGATTGAACCTGGGACCTTTAGAAGAGCAGCCAGCTGTGTAGCCATCTTTCCAGCCATCAGCTTGATTTTTTAAAATTAATGGATCTGTTTGTACTCTATAAGTGAACTATGTACTCCTTTACTCCAGTGCTTCAAGTGACATGGAAGTGGAGTTCTAATTGCTTTAGGATATTCTTCACTCTATTTCTGCTGGTTGAAATTATGGCTATCCCTAGTAGAAATTAAATATTCCTTTCCCTATAAAGCCTCTTGAGATCTCACTCTCAAAACTGATTTCTCCCCCTCATCCTCCAAACCAGCAATTTTTACTTATTCGCTGTTTTATTGTTAACTTGGAAAAGCATCACAGATTACTTCATACGAGTCTAGCTTTGGAAAATATTTCACCCCATTGTGGGCCCTAGAGAGAAGGCACTGTTTTGCCTTTACTAAATCATTCCTGTTAACAAATGTGTTGTATATATGCTTTCTTCATTGAATTCAGTGAGTTTCAGAATAGCCCCATGTTTGTGTCCTTAGATGCAGAGGCTCGCAGCCAACCATCAGACTGAGCACAGCGATGGAGGAGAAGGACTGAAGCAGCTGAAGGAACCTTATCTGGCATCAATGGGAAGGGGGGCCCTTTGTCTGGTGAAGGTTTGATGCCCCAGAGTAGGGGAATGCTAGGGTGGTGAGGCAGAAGTGGGTAGGTGGATGGGATAGCATCCTCATAGAAGCAGGGTAAAGGGGGATGGGACAGGGGATTTGCAGAGGGAAAGATGGGAAAGGGGATAACATTTGAAAAGTAAGTAAAAATTTTAAAAATATCTTTTCTCTTGCATTTAGATGAAACTCTTTTTGGCCTTTATACATTATCTAATGTGAAGTGCCAAAGAACACTCTTCCTAAGGACTCATCTATCTTGAAATGCCCTTTAAAACCATATTTATCCCTCTCTTTCAAGTTGAAGGCCATTCTCTTTGTTCTGTTTGTGCCAAGTGTAGCCAAAAACTAAAGAAATCCTTGTTTTTGTCTTTAACATGTTGATTAAACCTCGGTTCACACGAACATTTAGCTTTATGGGTACTGTGTGTTCATGTGCCAGCTAGTCTTTGATTTTGTCCTTGGCTATGAGATGTTCATTCTTTGTTTTATACAAGTCCTTTCGAAGTCAGGCAGTCAACAATGTGATTTTGTTACTTTTCTCCTTTAATATCTCGTCTACCAAACACAAGTCCATCTATAAGACAAGTGTGATGATCAGGAGCAAGTCTTTGGGAATCAAGCACCTTTGGGTTCAGACTACTACTTTTCCTCTTATTACAGTTTATTCAGCTTTCAAACTGGACTATGAAAATGTATTTACTAAGGCAGTAACCATGATTCTGAGCTATGGTGAACATAAAGGCTGGATAATAAATATTGATTACTTAAAAACAGTGATTAAAAACTTGAGATTTCAAAAGTAAATAGCATTGCTCTTGCCATCTTTAAAATGTTTCTTTTTTCTTTTCTTTTTTCTATTATTAGATATATTCTTCATTTATATTTCAAATGATTTCCTCTTTCCTGGATCCTCCCCTCCCCGAAAGTCCCATAAGTCCTCTTCCCTCCCCCTGTCCTCCAATCAACCCACTCCCTCATCCCTGTCCTGGTATTCCCCTACACTGCTACATTAAGCCTTTCCAGAGCTAGGGCCCTCTCCTTCCTTCTTCTTGGGCATCATTTGATATGAAAATGTTTATTTCTTATGTCTGTGTATGTGTGTATGCCTGTATGAGTTTATGTGTACCAGGTGCATAAAGCAGACTTTGGAGGCAAGAAGAAAGATGTCTGATCTCCTGGAACTGAGTTATAGGTAGTTGGGAGGTGTCAAGGGCATTAGAATGTGAATTTGGGTCCTCTGTGATGAAGTATAAATGTGTCTAGCCTTTCTCTCTGACTCTAGAACTGACATAGCTATACAATTTACCTTCACAAATATCTAGCTATTTTTTTTCATTGCACTATATTTTTTGTGAAGGTGTTTAGGTATTTAGGTATCTCCTTCCAGAGAAGATACTATTTTAGGACAATGTTAAGGGAACTTTATTGAATGATACTAGCTACATCAGACTTACTAGTACTGGCAAGAAAGTACTAATAATGTTGCATTTGAGTGAAGTTATAGTGTGAGGCACACAATATGTTGCCATCACATTACAACTATAAATGACGCAAATATAAATGAACATATGCCTGACATATGTTTCATATTATTAGAAATGAATATCAAGTGCCAAATGTTGCAGCCCATTTGAATACCAATATCCAAATGTCAAATTGAACAGATGATATTCATTTTAAATTATGGTTCCTGAAAATATAACAGGTACCTAAGGTTACTGATTTTATAGGTCTTATTTTGTTTCAGTTTCTTGGATTCTAGAAATAATTAGGAGTAATCTAAAAATTAGTTCTATTTTGCTCTTTTAAAGATAGTTTCTAGCTTTGTGGCTGTAGATTTTAATGTCACTGTGTTAAGGATGAGGAGCTCCCCCTAGATAATCATAAATACCCCATCTGTTCACCCTTAATAACTAAGGCAAATGGTTTTGGTATGATGACAAGCCGACCAGTAACTGTACTCAAGTATTTTATCTTTTTTTCCTATTTATGCTATAGGAGGCAAACAGGAGAAAACACAAAACCACAAAACTCACTTTTTCTTAAAAAAACCAATTATGTTTTCCAACATAATATATTTTATTGATTATTTGGGAATTTCTCACAACGAACCTTAATCACACAGACTTCCATATCCACCCTTCCACACTTGTGTGCTCCCCTCAAAAGAAAAAAAATTCACCAAGTTCAATTTGTGCTGCCTATATACTCATTGGGGTTTATTCAAACTCCCAGTGACCAGCCCCTTAAAGGTAATGGAGTCTGTACACCCCACCAGGAGCCATCAACAGTACAGCACTATACACTTCAGCATTCCTATCACAAAAATGGATTTCCTGCAATAGATTCCTGTCTAGACTGTTTCCTTCTCCTTTTGGGGGGGGGGTTGTGGTTGTCATACATTTCTTCAATGTCAACTATGAGTCTGCAGTCATGAATACTGCTCCAAAAGAACAGTCATTGTTTATCACAGCCAGCAGCAGCACTGATGGTGGACTTCTCCATAATTTCCAGCGGCAGCATCAACTGCTGTCACAGATATCCATACAGATTCCAGCAACAGCAGAGACCTCAGCAGTTATATGGATCACGAAGGTGAGCATGGTGTCAGGCAGTAGCACAGTTCACATACACCAACATGGTCTTAGCAGAGAAGCAACTATTTAAAAAACACAAACCAACCAACCAACAACAATAGTAGCAGCAGCAGCAGAAGCAGCAGCAGCAGCAAAAACAACAACAAAACCCTTTGGTACCACCATCAACAAAAAACAAAGAAACTCCCCTGGATCTCTTTTTCCATTGTCCATATTTGATCACTATATTCCTCAAAGTTAATTGTGATAGCAGCTAGGGGATTTTGTTGGTTTTGAAATGCACACTGCTTCTTTCAGCAAGGTTAAGAATCATTCATCATCTTTGGAATGTTTATGACCTCTAGGGAGTCATTGTTAACTGCCAGTGAAGAGTTGCACTCTTTTTTTTTTAAATATTTTTATTTTCTATATTCTTTGTTTACATTCCAAATGATTTCCCCTTTCCCGGATCCCCCCTCCCCATATGTCCCATAAACCTTCTTCTCTCCATCCACTCTTAAGCTATGCCTCTGGTAGAGTAGCATCTCTCCCAGTTTCCTCCTCTTCTCATCACAAATACTACATTATGCATAGAAATTAGCAATAATAGTAGAAGTAATACTGCTGACACTCCATTATGAATCAAATGAAAATCTACCTCAGTATAGATGGAAATATAGCATGATTCTTTTTACAAATTACATTTATAGAGGGAAATGAGGAAAATAATAAATAACCAAGAAAGTAAATCTCCAGAGCATCTATGACAAATGGTAAGCGATTTCTTAAATGGAGTTTAATTGTGTGTGTGTGTGTGTGTGTGCCTGTTTGTGCGTGAGCACGTGTGTCCATATGCTCCATGGTGCATGTGGAGATCTGAGGACATCATGTCGTTTCTCTCCTTGCATGGTTCCCCCCTATTTGTGGATCCTAGATTTTTTGTAAATACATAAACCCTTTTCATGTATATGGCATAAAATCAGATATGAGACTGGGGAGAAGGAAGGGGACACATGTGAAGGGGAAAGATTATCTAGAAGAATATATAGAATGGAATATGATCAATAGGATGAGCTACTTTAATGAAAATGTCTTTATGGGGTTCATCACTATGTGAATAGAAAAAAATTCCAGGACAATGGACCAAATGCAAGGGTATCTACTTGACTGGATCTTAATGATAGAGTAGAAAAAAAAAACAAGAACCAGAGAGAAAAGACCCAAATAACTTCAGAATCATCAGATCAACCCACCACAAAAATCCCAGAAAACATGTTAAAAGTTGAGGAGGTGCAAATGGAAGTAAAGACTGAGATCTCATAGAATTTCTTTTATTTTTCACACTTCCTAGAGCAATCAAAATTTTGAAGCTCTTGGCTAAGACCCATCAAGAATTACATTGAAAAATTCCAACCTGCTCCTAGATACCTGGCTTTTCTGACTATCTACCTTGTAAATTGGTAAGGATTTGAAGAAAACTCTGATCTTTCAAATGAGAAAACAACACAGTGCTTGCACAATTGTTAAATGTCAATAGAAACAGCAATGTTCAGTTTTCATCCCTGTTTAGAGCTCGTAAGTACTCCCAAACTTGTGTTTTGAAACATTGTTAATGTTTTCATTGTAAGGAAACCATAAAGGGGTTATGATGTAGCCCAATAGTATAGTTCATGTCTTACATGTACAAGGTTGTGGCAGCCCTTTTTGGTCTTCACAAATGCATATAATTCCCTGATTTCCAAGTAACTTCATACTTAGAAGGACTAAGTAAGTTCCATTAGTGGAGCGTATCTTCCAAGATGTTGAGCATCGTTCTATATATGGCTCCAAAAAGAAAAGAAATGCATTAAAATATTTTAGTGTAGTAGGCTATTCCTTAGAGAAAGTTCTGTATTGTGTATAAGCCAATTCTCTCTGCTATGCCAGTCAAAGCATGGGAGTCAGCGTTACCGGATATATTTTTTTTCAGTTCCATTCTTTTACATAAAATTTGCAGTTTAAAAATAAAATTTCAGGACTCTTCAAGTTTCCTCTCCTCATTATTTCTGTGTTATGGCTAAAGTCACCCCTATTGAATCTTGAGAGTCCACCTTCAGAACATAGACAGGGCCTCAAGTGAAAGGACTCGGTTACCAACCCAAAGTCAAAACTTCTGACCCAGAATTGCTCCTGTCTAAAAGAACTGCAGGAACAAAAATGGAGAAGAGACTGAGGGAAAGGTGGTCCAGTGACATGCCCAAATTGGGTTCCGTCTCAAGGGGAGGTCCCAGTATCTGACACTATTACTGAGGCTATGGTGTGTTTACAGATAGGAGCCTGGTATGGCTGTCCTCTGAGAGGCCTTACCAGCAGCTGACTGAGACAGACACAGCTCCTTACACCCAACTATTGGACTCAAGTTGGGGACTCCTATGGGCTGAATTGGGTGAAGGATTGAAGAAACTGAAGTGGAGGGTGACCCCATAGGAAGACTAGCAGTCCCAACTAACCCAGAGTCCAGGAAGCTCCCAGAGACTGAGCCACCAACCAGGCAGCATACATGGGCTATTCAGGGGCCCCCTGGCACATATATAACAGAGAACTTCTGGTTTGGCTTCAGTGGGAAAAAATGTGCCTAATCCTTGAGAGACCTGAGGTCCTGAGGCCCCAGGGAAGGGGGAGGCCTAGTATGTTTGAAGACACCCTCTTGGAGGCAATGAGGTGAGGAACTATGGGGGGCATGAGGGAGGACAATGGCTAGAATGTAAATAAATAAATAAAATGTTCTGAGGTCAATTATGGATTCCGTTTTCTTCTATGGGATTTATATAACATATTCTTAAATCGAGGCTCTGAGTTTTACACAGACTGTCACTCAGAATCTCATACTTGCTAGTATTCTGGGAATTCAATTTTACAGATTTTAAAATTAAAAGCTACTCAAGGTAGTATTAGTTGAAACACATTTGAAGAATTCTTTAATTATTGCTTAACATACAAAATTACTTGCAATATGAGGAAACTTGAACTTTACCCTCACTATTGTTATCTTCTTTTTTAATGTTTTATCTCTCTCTTTTTAATATTTTTATTTTCTATATTCTTTGTTTACATTCCAAATGATTTCCCCTTTCCCAGATCCCCCTCCCCATATGTCTCATAAACATTCTTCTCTCCACTCATTCTCCAATCACCTCCCTCCTTTTTCTCTGTCCTTATATTCCCCTCCAACTCTAGGTCAGTCCTTTCCGGGATCAGGACCCTCTTCATACTTCTTCATGGGAGTCATTTGTTATGCAATTTGTGCCTTCGGTATTCAGAGCTTCTGGGCTAATTAATATCCACTTATCAGAGATTGCATTCCATGTGTATTCTTTTGTGGGTGGGTTACCTCACTTAGGATGATATTTTCCAGATCAAACTATGTGCCTAAAAATTTTGTGAATTCATTGTTTCTAATTGCTGAGTAGTATTCCATTGTGTAAATATACCACATTTTCTGTATCCATTCCTCCTTTGAGGGACATCTGGGATCTTTCCAGCTTTTGGCTATTATAAATAAGGCTGCTATGAACATAATGGAGTATGTGTCTTTATTCCATGCCGGGGAATCCTTTGGGTATATGCCCAGGAGAGGTATGGCAGGGTCCTCCGGAAGTGTCATGTCCAGTTTTCTGAGGAACTGCCAGACTGATTTCCAAAGTGGTTGTACCATCTTACAGCCCCACCAGCAGTGGCGAAGTGTTCCTCTTTTTCCACATCCTCACCAACACCTGCTGTCTCCTGAGTTTTTGACCTTAGCCATTCTGACTGGTGTAAGGTGAAATCTCAGGGTTGTTTTGATTTGCATTTCCCTAATGACTAATGATGTTCAGCACTTCTTAAGGTGCCTCTTGGCCATCTGAATTTCTTCAGGTGAAAATTCTTTGTTTAGATCTGTACCCCATTTTTTAAATAAGCTTATTTGGTTCCCTGGGGTCTAACTTCTCGAGTTCTTTGTATATATTGGATATCAGCCATCTATCAGATGTAGGGTCGGTGAATATCCTTTCCCAATTTGTTGGTTGCCGTTTTGTCCTTCCATGCTAAAAGTCTTGGAAAGAACAGGAATTCAAGGTCCATACCTAAACATCATTAAAGCAATATACAGCAAACTGGTAGCCAACATCAAACTAAATGGAGAGAAACTTGAAGCAATCCCACTAAAATCAGGGACTAGACAAGGCTGTCCTCTCTCTCCATATCTTTTCAATATAGTACTTGAAGTTCTAGCTAGAGCAATTAGACAACATAAGGAGGTCAAGGGGATGCAAATTGGAAAGGAAGAAGTCAAATTATTACTATTTGCAGATGACATGATAGTCTACTTAAGTGACCCAAAAACCTCCACCAGAGAACTCCTACAGCTGATAAACAACTTCAGCAAAGTTGCTGGTTATAAAATCAACTCAAGCAAATCGGTAGCCTTCCTATACTCAAAAGATAAGCAGGCTTAGAAAGAAGTTAGGGAAATGACACTCTTCACAATAGCCACAAACAATATAAAATATCTTGGTGTGACTCTAACCAAACAAGTGAAAGATCTATATGACAAGAACTTCAGGTGTCTGAAGAAGGAAATCGAAGAAGACCTCAGAAAATGGAAAAATCTGCCATGCTCGTGGATTGGCAGGATTAATATAGTTAAAATGGCCATCTTGCCAAAAGCAATCTACAGATTCAATGCAATCCCCATCAAAATCCCAACTCAGTTCTTTATAGAGTTAGAAAAGGCAATTCTCAAATTAATCTGGAATAACAAAAAACCCAGGATAGCTAAAACTATTCTCAACAACAAGAGAAATTCTGGGGGAATCAGTATCCCTGACCTCAAGCAATACTACAGAGCAATAGTGTTAAAAACTGCATGGTATTTGCACAGTAACAGACAAGTGGAATAGAATTGAAGATCCAGAAATGAATCCACACACCTATGGTCACTTGATCTTCGACAAAGGAGCCGAAAACATCCAGTGTAAAAAAGATAGCCTTTTCAACAAATGGTGCTGGTTCAACTGGAGATCAGCATGCAGAAGAATGCGAATTGATCCATTCTTATCTCCATGTACTAAACTCCACTGCAAGTGGATCAAGGACCTCCATGTAAAACCAGACACACTGAAACTAATAGAAAAGAAACTGGGGGAAACCCTTGAGGTCATGGGCACAGGGGAAAAGTTCCTGAACAGAACACCAATAGCTTATGCTCTAAGATCAAGAATTTACAAATGGGACCTCATAAAATTACAAAGTTTCTGTTATCCTCTTTTAATTCAAAAAGAAAAATTTATTGTCCCATTCCTTTCTTCCTTGATCGAATGACAACAAATTAAAAAAAAAACACTTTTCTTCATACTGAAGATTCTTGTCACCCTTAATTAATACTGTATGCATTCATGTAACTATTTTTACTACTACTTAGAATCCTTTCCCATAACCCACTGAGTTGTAAATGTATTTACTCAGGCACAAGCTCTATGTGCTTTGTGAAACCTTTATTGAATTGCTCAAGGCAGAGCTAGCTACCTTTGCCCACATCTCTATTACAGTACTCAGCAGATTACCACCAGAAAATAAGTACATGTTCCCTGTTTTGCACTTGGTATCTAGGTAATCAGAGTCTTTATTGTAGAATGGAATATACTGTTAGAGAGATAGAACATATTATGGTTTATGATTCCAGAGGGGTAGAGTCCAAGTTGGAAGATCAGAGGTATCAGGCATCATTAATGGTGGCTGCAGCAAAAGCTGAAGCCTCACATCTTGAACCACAAACACAACGCAGAGTGAGTGACTCAGAAATCAAAGCATGTCTCTAGAGATACATTTCCTCCAACAAGACTATAGCATCTATGCCCTCCTAACAACACCAACAACTTGGGACAAAGCTTGCAAATGCTTGAGACACAGAAGATACTTTCCTAAAATTATTTGGTGTTGAAATTTAGATCTTACAACAACAAAACATATCTAAATAGATTTAGTGAGTTCTCACAGAGCTAGTAGTAATGCTGGGACCAAAACTTAAATGATGTACCCTTTTTATTGTACCTGATTGTCTCAATTTGATGGTGTAAAATAATGATAGGAACACATTTCCAAAATTTGTATTCTTCTACATTATGCTGGACAGAATTGTTTAAGAAAATGACCAGGGCTGCAAAATTTGAAAAATAGGAATCATAAAGGGAATAATAGAACTTTGAAAATGCTATATAGACCATAATACTATAGATACTTCCCAAAATATGTGTATATGCATACAAAAAGGAATTTAAATGGAGTTGCCTTATAGTAGGTACATGATGCCTCATATAGGCAGTATAGGCTACCAAATACAATGCTCATTGCCAGATCTGAGGTACCACTTTTCGAGGTGACAGTCACTGGTGTTCCATAAACCCTTCAAACTTTACAGGCTATTGTCATTGCTCTTGGTTACCCTCCAAAACTTGACAGACTCCATTTTTAAAATACCACATACTTGAGTCATAGGACATGCAGAGATTTAGCTGCCATTGACCTGGAAGCTTCATTCTTTCTAACTTCCATAGAGTTGTGGGTTCTATGTACTCTTTTATGTATGGACAATCATGAAGAGTATTTCTTAGCTGTGAACATTTGCACTATAGTAATGGCTGGCCTGGCAAGATATACCTGTTGGTCAATAGTGGCACAAATATTATGGGAGTAATCAACCTCTTTGCAATTGTATTTAAAACCCACTCTACAAACAGAACCCATTCCTGCTACTTTAATGAGCTAAAAACCAAAACCAAAAACCCTGTCCTTGGTTAGGTCCTAGGCAAGAAACTAATATTATTAATATGTTAACTTTCAATCATAGTAAATTGCCCTTAGTTCTTATATATTCATACCTGTAAAATGGTACATATCTCAACCCTCACCAGAAAATCTTCTTTATGAAGTATATGGTAATTAACACAGAGATCCAGAACTGCTCAAGGTATAGAGAATAAAAGAGTTCTGAGTGCTCATAAATATGACATCTATAGCATACCTCTTACCTCAAGATTGGAGGATCATCAAAGAAGAGGTGGTCGAGTGTGAGAGCCAGAGGCAGTAAAAGTCTGTAGTGGCACAGTATTTACCGTACACAACAAGGCTTATGCTCCTAGGAACTTACAGCAGCTCTGGGTACATGCAAAAAGTAGTTTTTGTTCTTCATGAAGCGAGGGATATCTAAACAGAGATGGATACCTAGCTGCACAAAGAGACACAGATTGAAGCTGGTGTAACTTTAACTTGTAAAGAAAGGTACTGATATTTGTATCCAAAGTACACAATCAGGCCTTAAAAGAAAAAAAAAATCACTTCTTGTGAATCATCAAATTGACTAAGACTTGACATAGCAAGAACAACTACAGAATCTATAAAAAGTTAAGATTCACTTATATAGTTCTGAATGATCTGTGCATAATTGAGTAAATCATGGAGTAAATGTAAAAAGTTATGAAAACAGAAAGCTAGAGGTTACTAGAACCCTTCAGGTATAGGAAAGGGTGTTCTAAGAGATAAGCTTAGAGATATGGCAACACATATTAAAAAATAACATAATAAAAGAGATCTCAAATAATCCAACAATATATTTCAAGTTGTAGAAAATAAGTTAAACTTCAAATAAGAAGAAATAATAATGATGCTGTGTTATACCTGTCAGGATGGCTATCATTCACGGAAAGGAACAAATATGGTTTGGATATGGAGACAGCAGGTGTATATAGGGAAAAAACTTTATCTCCCATTGGTAGTTTGGCAGATTAGCATAGTTGCTATGGTAATCAATATGGATGTTCTTCAAAAAACTACAATTAGATATACCATATCACTTTGACATGGTTATGTACCTGAAGTATTCTGTGTCAGAATGCCAAAGAGATATCTACATACCCATTTTTGTTGCTATTTATAATAGCAAAGTTACAGAAATGTCTTAGTCAGCGCATTAGTTTGGGTTCTTTAGAGTCACAGAACGTATGGGTACTCTATATAGTTAGGGAATTTGTGGATGAATTACAATCTATAGTCCAACTCCCCAAAAATGGGCAGCAGTAGCTGTGGATGGAAGTTCAAGGATCTAGCAGTTGCTCAGTCCCATGAGGCAAGCAGGCAAGGAAGAGTAAGTACATCTTCCTTCTTCCAATGTCCTTATATAGATCTCCTGCAGAGGCTGTAGCCCAGATTAAAGGCTGTAGGTCTCTAGCAATGGGTATGGCCCAGATTAAAGGCGTGTGCCTCCATGCCTTTAATCCCAGATGATCTTGAGCTCAGAGATCTCCTTGTCTTAATCTTCTGGAATTCATAGCCACTATGCTTCAAGATCTCCATGCCAAGATCCAGGTCAGAAACATATATCTCTGAGCCTCCAGATTAGGATCATAGGTGAGCCTTCCAATTCAAGATTGTAGTTCATTCCAGATATAGTCAGGTTGACAACCAAGAAGAGCCACTACAATCCACCCCTTGTCAACTTGACACAAATAATATCTCATGTCCACATGAAACAATAACAAGGTCATGAATACGCCTAACCTAATATAACTATTCCTTGTACAATGACAAACGCATTTGTAAATTTACAAAGGGGCAATGTCCCTTGGGAACATTTGTTTTAGTGTCTCAATACCAATTGATGTTAAAGGAATTGGAAGAAAGGCAAATGTATCCTTAACACAATAAGATAGAAGCATTCATATTACTTATAATCCTCATTTCTGCAACCGGTTACATGACCTTAGCTGGTATTTATAACTACCTTCCTCTGCTACCCATTCTGTATTTCCTTCACCTTCAGCAAGCACCTCAGCAGGTCTTGGCTCTTTTCCTGGAGGATTGACCCATACTTTCATTCCTGATGGGTCATCCTTTGCCATCCTGCTTGGATTAGGCTGTTGTAGTTTCCCATTGACTTTAATCACAGGACATGGTAGTACTGAGACGCCCTAAGGGATCTCCTGCACTCCAGACATAATCCTGTTTACCTCCATTGTGAAGAGGCAATCCAATTTCTCCATGATAATCTGGATCTATCACCCCTCCTAACACTGTTATTCCTTTCTTAGCCTGTTGGTTTAAGGGCATTAGAAGCCCCAAATGGCCAAGGGGAAATCTAAGTTTCCAGTTCAATTGAATGTTTGTTGTGGCTCCTGGTAGGAGCACTCCCCCCTCTGGAAACAAAACGTCTAGGCCAGCAGAACCTAAAGTTGTGGGGACAGGAAGCAAAAATTTTCCTAGAGGGTCACTAGGAGTGATAGTTAGTGGAACTATTCCCTTTTCCACCCCTTGATTCCTGGACCCATGGATCCTGGCTATGAGAGAAACTGTACCATATATTGAAAGCTGATTCAAAGCTGCCTTCTGAAGAACTCTGCCCCAGCCCTCCATGCTGTTAATTGGCCCGTAACTGTGTCTTCAAAAGGCCATTCCATCGTTCTATTAGACCAGCTGCTTCAGGATGATGGGGAACATGATAAGACCAGTGAATTCCATAATCGTGGGCCCACTGCACTTCTCTGGCTGTGAAATGAGTTCCTTGGTCAGAAGCAATACTGTGTGGAATACCATGACGATAGATAAGGCATTCTATGAGTCCACAGATGGTGGTTTTGGCAGAAGCATAACGTGCAGGAAAGGCAAATCCATAACCAGAATAAGTATCTACTCCACTAAGAACAGAACGTTGTCCTTTCCACGGAGGAAGTGGTCCAATATAGTCAACCTGCCACCATGTTGCTGGCTGGTCACCTCGAGGAATGGTGCCATTTATGGGGCTCAGTGTTGGTCTCTGCTGTTGGCAGATCTGGCATTCAGCAGCAGCTGTAGCCAGGTCAGCCTTGGTGAGTAGAAGTCCGTGTTGCTGAGCCCAAGCATAACCTCCATCTCGGCCACCATGGCCACTTTGTTCATGTGCCCACTGGGCAATAACTGGGATGGCTGGGGAAAGAAGATGACTGTCCACAGAACGGGTCATCTTATCCACTTGATTATTGAACTCCTCCTCAGCTGAAGTCACCTTTTGGTGAGCATTTACATGGGACACAAATATCTTCACATCCTTTGTCCATTTGGAGAGATCTATCCACATACTTCTTCCCCAGATATCTTTCTCACCAATTTTCCAATTGTGATCTTTCCACATCCCTGACCATCCAGCCAATCCATTGGCTACAGCCCATGAGTCAGTGAACAATCGTACATCTGGCCATTTCTTCTTTCAAAACAAACTGTAATACCATGTGTACTGCCCGAAGTTCTGCCCACTGTGAAGATTTCTCTTCATCTGTATCTTTCAGGGTTGTCCCAGAAAGGATTTGTAATGCTGCAGCTGTCCACTTCTGGGTGGTGCCTGCATAACGTGCAGATCCATCAGTAAACCAGGTCCTAGTCTTCTCTTCTTCAGTCAACTGGTCATAGGGAACACCCCATGAGGCTGTAGGCGCATGCTTGGCAGCAGATGACATTGTAACAGGAGTAGAAACCATAGGCATCTGAGCAACTTCTTCATGAAACTTGCTTGTGCCTTCAGGACCTGCTCTGGCCCGATCACTTATATATACCACTTCCATTTGATAATAGACTGCTGTTGTGCATGCCCTACTTTATGACTTGGAGGGTCGGATAACAACCAGCTCATGATGGGCAGTTCAGGTCCCATAGTAACTTGGTGTCCTATTGTCAAACATTCAGTTTCCACTAAGGCCCAATAGTAGGCCAAGAGCTGTTTTTCAAAGGGAGAGTAGTTGTCTGCAGATGATGGTAGAGCTTTGCTCCAAATTCCCAAAGGTCTCTTCTGTGATTCATCTACAGGGGCCTGCCAGAGGCTCCAAACAGCATCTCTATCTGCCACTGACACCTCAAGTACCATTGGGTCTGCTGGATCATATGGTCCAAGTGGTAGTGCAGCCTGCACAGCAGCCTGGACCTGTTGAAGAGCCTTCTCCTGTTCTGGGCCCCACACAAAGCTAGCAGCTTTCTGAGTTACTCGGTAAATAGGCCTGAGTAACACACCTAAGTGAGGAATGTGCTGTCTCTAGAATCCAAATAGACCCACTAAATGTTGTGCTTCCTTCTTGGTGGTGGGAGGGGCCAGGTGTGATAACTTATCTTTCACCTTAGAAGGAGTAGCTCTGCATGCCCCACACCACTGTACTCCTAAGAATTTCACTGAAGTAGATGGTCCTTGAATCTTGGTTGGATTTATTTGCCATCCTCTGATACGCATATGTGTTACCGATTAATCCAAAGTGGTTGCTACTTCCTGCTCACTTGGTCCAATCAGCATAATATCACAAATATAGTGCACCAATGTGATATTTTGTGTAAGAGACAAATGATCAAGGTCCCTTCTAACTAAGTTATGACACAGGGCAGGATAGTTTTTGCCTCAAGGCAAAACTGTAAAGGTATACTGCTGGCCTTGCCAACTGAAAGCAAAATGCTTCTGTTGGTCCTTATGGACAGGTACTGAGAAGAAGGCATTTGCCAGGTCAATAGCTGCATACCAGGTTCCAGGAGATGTGTTAATTTGCTCAAGTAATGAAACTACGTCTGGTACAGCAGCTGCAACTGGAGTTACTACCTGATTTAATTTTCGATAGTCAGCTGTCATCCACCATGATCCATCTGTCTTCTGCACTGGCCAGATGGGAGAGTTAAAGGGAGATGTGGTGGGAACCACCACCCCTGCATCTTTTAAGTCCTTGATTGTGGCAGTAATTTCTGCAATTCCTCCAGGAATACGATATTGTTTTTGATTCACTATTTTCTTTGGCAGAGGCAACTCTAAAGGCTTCCATTTTGCCTTTCCAAACATAATAGCCCTCACTCCACAGGTCAGAGAACCAATGTGAGAATTCTGCCAATTTCTGAGTATATCTATCCCAATTATACATTCTGGAACTGGGGAAATGACCACAGGATGTGTTCGGGGACCCATTGGACCTACTGTGAGTCACACATCAGTCAAAACTCCATTAATCACCTGTCCTCCATAATCCCCTACTTTAACAGGAGGGCCACAATGTTTCTTGGGATCTCCTGGGATCAGTGTCAATTCAGAACCAGTATCCAATAGCCCCCAGAAAGTCTGATTATTTCCTTTCCCCCAGTGTACAGTTACCCTTGTAAAAGGCCGTAGTTCCCTATGGGGAAGAATTGGAGAAAGATTAACAGCAAAACTTTTAGGTGTCTTATCAAGATCCTTCCTCAGGGGAACCCAGCCCCCCTTCATTCAAGGGGTTCTGGATTTGTAATCTGGCTCAAGTATGGAAATTGATTCACTGGCCGAGATTGCATTTTGCCACGATCCAATGCAGCCTTTCTATCATTTGTTTGAGGATTTTTCTGCTTATACAGATCAAATAGATATGCAGTAGGTTTCCTATGTATTTCATCCGTGGAAACACCATGATCGATTAGCCAGCACCAAAGGTCCAAAAGAAGTCATACCATTATAAATTCCACCTCTCTGCCCATTATGGGGTATGTCATTATAAACATTGTTTTGTCTACGCTGTCCATTATAATAACTATGATCACCTTGTCTCTGGCGATTCAGTGCTGCCACCTGGCCCTTGTTAACTCGGGGCCCAATTAAACCCATTGCATTTAATTCATCTAATTGAGCAGCAGCATCTCCAACCCTAAGGTCTGGCACAAGGAAAAGGGCAAGAACAAAACCCTTTAAATGTGCCGGTGCCTCTCTCACCAGTTTGTGTCTTATACGACTGGTGAAGGGCATATCTTCCGGACCTTCTCAATGTGGAGGATTAGGTTTTATACAACATATCCACTCTAGCATTGCAATTTCCCTAAGCTGTAAAATCCCTTCATCAACACTAAGCCAAGGGATATCAGGCATCTCCAACTCATTTTCAGTAGGCCATCTTTTGATAAATACTTCAGCCAACCAATCAAACAAACTTTTGACACCTTTTTGAACTGTGCAAGCTTCCATATTAAACCTCGAATCTCCACTCAAAGGGCCCATGTCAATAAACTCAGCCTGCTCTAGTTTATAATAGCGAAGTTACAGAACTAACTAGATGTCTATCAACAGATGAATGGATAAAAGCAGCATAGTACATATTCACTAAGATTTTATTCAGCTATAAAGAATGAATGCTGGATTTTAAAGAAAAGGAATGGGAATGAACATTACCAGATTGAGCATAATAAGCTAGACTTAGAGAGACAGTTATTGCCTATTTCCTATTATAAACTAGATCTAGAAAAGAGAAGTAGAAGAAAGTATAAGGAGAGATATTTTGGAGGAAATGTGGAATGGCAGGAGGAGGGAGACAAACAGCAGGTAAGCTCATGGTGCAGAGTAATAAAAATACAGGAGAATTCAAAGGACACCATTTCACATCTGCAAACTAATTTTACACATTATAAAAATAAAGAACAATGGAATAAAGCCAGGGTGAGCAGAAGGGACTAAATCATATTGCAGAATAGAGATAAATATTGAACATAAGAATGACAGGAAACAAAACTTAGAGTTGATTGCTTGTTGAAAAATCAATAAAATTCCCATCCTTAAGCTAGATTGCCAAAGAAGTAGAGAGAAAATTTAAATAACTAGAAGCAGAAAAGAAAGTCAGCAATAAGAACAAATTCAAATAAATACAATAAAAGTATATAGCAATGAATTAGATAATTTAGTGAAAAGGAGGACATCATGAATTTTTCAGGCAAATGGATAGAACCAGAAAATATCATCCTGAGTGAGGTAACCCAGACCCAAAAGGACATGCATGGTAGGTGCTCACTGATAAGTGTATACTAGCCAAAAAAATACAAGATACTCATGCCACAATCCACAGACCCAAAGAAGCTAAAGAAGGAAGGCCCAAGTGTTGATGCTTCAATCCCACTTAGAAGGGAGAACAAACTAATAACAGGAGGTAGAGGGAGAAGGGGCCTGGATGGGAGAGGAGGGGAAGGGGGACAGGATCAGGTATGGGGCAAAGCCAGGAGAGAAGCCCAGAGGGCCAGGAGAATAAATAGAACCATGCTTGGGGTGGGGTGTGGGGGTAGCCTCTAGAAGGTCTCAGATACCAGGGATGTGAGAGGCTCCCAGGACCCAATTGGGACGACCTTAGCTAAAATGCTCAACAGTGAGGACATGGAACCTAAAGAGACAACCTCCAATAGAGAGACACGGCCCCCATTTGGGACATGAGGCCACCCACCTGTCTTCAAAATTTTTGACCCAGAATTGTTTCTGTCTGAAGGAAATGCAGAGTCAAAAATGGAGCAGAGACTGAAGGAAAGGCCATCCAGAGACAGCACTAATGTGGAATCCATCCTATGTGCAGGCACCAAACCCTGACACTATTAATGATGCCATGTTGTGCTTGCAGACAGGAGTCTAGCATGGCTGTCCTCAGGGAGGCTTTACCAGCAGCTGACTGAGACAGATGCAGATACTTACAGCCAACCATTGGACTGAGGTCATGGACTCCTATGGAAGAATTAGGGGAAGGACTGAAGGAGCTTAAGGGAATTGCAACTCCATAGGAAGAACAACAGAATCATGTGACCTGGACCCCTCAGAACTCCAAGAAACTAAGCTAGCAACCCAAGGACATACATGGGCTAGTCTGTAGTCCCCACTACATATTTAGCAGAGGACTGCCTTGTCTGGCTTCCATGGGAAAGATTGGTCTTATTCCTGTTGAAACTTGATGTCCCAGGGAAGTGGAATGCTAGTGGGGTGTGGAGGGTGAGGAAATCATCATTTCAGAAGAAAAGGGGTGGGGGACCAGGAAGCAGGGCAATATTTGGAATGTAAATGAGCAAAATAATAAGAAAGAGAAAAGAAAGAATAGAAAAGAAGAGATTTTTGTATAGAATAAGGTATTAATTTGTTAATTTATGCTGGTGAAATGATCATTTGAAAATCTAAATTATTGGATCTATATAATTAAAATGTCAGCTGAAAAAAAGAAAGGAAGGAAGGAAGATCAGAAGATGTTTTAGAAACACATATGCTATCCAGAATCAAACAGAAAATAGAAACACAGCTGTAAATAGGATGGATATGAAGAAGGAACCGAAGTCCCCCAAGAAAGAAAAGCCTTGGAATAAGGGTTGCCCCTCAATGAATTCTATCAAATATTTAATGAAATAATGAATAAATAAAAAGAGCCATGAATTCTCCTCAAAATCTTTTAAATACATGAAGGGAGGGGAACATTTTTTATAAGTTATTCTCTGAGGTCAGTTATCTGGATAACCAAGTCACATAGATAACACAGGAAACAACCAAAACAGAATGAGACAACAGCAACAAAAAACCCCAGGGTAATATTCTTTACAAGCACAGATGGAAAAAAAATTAAAAAATATGCTATTTAAAGAATAAAATATATGCTATTAATAGAATTCTACAAAAATATTTAATGATTATACACTGTGACCAATATATTTGTTGAGTTTACTCCTGGAGTTTAAGTGTATGAAAACCACTCAATCAAAATGAAATCAAATAATGTGACCATCTCAATTCATACAGAAAACATTTGACTGAACTCAATACCTTTCATGATTTAAAATGTCAAAAATAGGTGCATTTTTTAAGTATCTGCTACAAAATTAGTTAAACTTCTCAAGTAAATATGAAGGAAACCATCTTGACATACATAAGGCAGGGTATTTTCAGATTACATGTAATAGCATATTCAAAAATGAAATAGAAATCTTTTCCTGCAAGATCTTTTTATGTTGATTTTAGCCATAGTAGTTTATTTTGGTAACAAAATACCTAATTCAGACTTCAAAATAAAAAAAAATTATGTACACACGTTCATGCACATACACACCAACACAACCTTCATACTCACTGTCTAAGCAAAAATTCTTGGATAGATTTAAAAAATAGCTAGGACTGGGTAAAGTGCAGTAGTCTCCAACAGCAATTTTGCTTACTTTACTTTTTTATTGTTAAGAGAGAATTTCACATAGCAGGCTAACCTTGAACTCATTATCTAGTAGAGGCTGTGTTGAGTAGAGGCCCTGTTTTCATCTCCCAAGTGCTGGGATGGCAGGCATGTGCCACAAAACTAGCAGTAATTTCATCATACTGAAAAGAAAAAAACTTTCCCCTCTAAACTGTATTATTTTGTGATTAAAATTACTTATCACAGAAAGGAACAATATGGCAATAAAACTATATTCAAAACATATTAATAACACTTAATATCAACTAAAATATTTTATTTTATTTTCTACTCTTCAGGGCTTTTTGAAACCAGGTCTCATTTAGCCTAGGTTGGCATTGACCTTGTTGTGAACTCCTGATTCTTCTGCTTCCACCATACAGAAGCTAGGATTATAAGTGTGCACCCATGCAACTGTCAGTAATCATAATCATGTTTTCCTCTGCTGTAGATTTACCAAGGCCTTGTGCATACCAGGCAATCATACTGTTCTTAAATTTAATCTGCAGCCATTTAACTGACTTGTTCATAAAACATAGCTAGCTGGTTCTAAAATACATACGGTATTGCAAAAGGTCAGAACAGTAAAAAAGGTCAGAACAGTAAAAAATAGTTACTATGTCTGTCTGAATGAGATCAACTCTTTGTGTAGCTTGTGAGGCAATTCATGGACTCCAACAAGACCCACAGCCAAACAGTGGATGGAGCCTGGGGACTCTCATGGAGGAATAGGAGGAAGGATTTTGAGCCACAAAAGGGATAGAAACTTCATATGAAGACCGAGAGAATCAATTAATCTGTACCTTTGGGGGTATCTCAGAGACTGAACCACCAACCAAAGAGCATACATGGGATGGACCTACTCCTCCCCCAACTTATGTAGCACATGTGCAGCTCAGTCTTCATGTGGGTCCCTCGACATTGGAGTTGGGGCTATCCTTAAAGCTGTTTCCTGTCTAGAGAGTAAGTCCCCCTAACTGGGCTACCTTGTATGGCCCCAGTGGAAAAATATTCACCTAGTCCTGCAGAGACTTGATGTGCTATTGTGGGTGCCCGGAGGTACCCTCTCAGAGGAAAAGGGAGGGGGTGAACTGTGTGAGGTGTACTGGGAATGGGGACAGCAATTAGGATGTTAAGTGAATAAATAAATTTAAAAAATAAAAATAAAATAAAAATAGAAAAAGAAAACTGAGCCAAGTGTGGTAGTATACCCCTGTAATACCAGCAGGAGGCTAAGGCGGGGGGAGGGGGAGTGTGAATTCTTGGATTAATAGTGAGTTCCAGACATGTTTGAGCAACCTTGTAAGACAGCTCCTCAAAAAGAAGCAAAAAGCCAACCAACAAAACCTAAAACAAAGAAGAAGAAAGAAAATTGTAGGAAAGTAGCATTTGTAATGGGGGAAATGGTCAGATTCATCAGGGTGTATGGGTCATGTTTTGGTTCCTGGACTCCATGTTAATTAATTGATAGGCAAACATATTTTGGGAATAAAAAACATGGCTAGGGCTAAAATGTCTTAAATTAGTGACTTCTGAGTGACAGGTAGACAGTTTCACAGAACTCAAGTAAGTTAACAAGCTGAAGGGCCCAAGTGAGGATGCCTCAATCTCACTTGAGAGGAAGAAGAAGCCAATCACAAGTGGGGAGGGAGAGAGGAACGTGGGTGCAAAGGGTATGAAGAGGGGAAGAGAGGAACATGATCAGGTATAGGGATGGGAACAGGAGAGAAGCTGTGCGGGCCAGCAGAAAGAATGGAAACGGGGGGGGGGAGACCCTATAGAATGTACCAGAGACCTGGGGGATGAGAGATTCTCAGGACTCAAAGGGAAGGACCTTAGATGGAATGCCCAACAGTGGGAAGTGGGAAATTGTGGCTCCAGCAGAAATACAGGCCATCAAATGAGGGAGAAGGGGGGCCAGCCCACAGTCAAATCTCTGACCCATAATTGTTCCTCTCTGAAAGAACTGCAAGGATGGAAATAGAGAGGAGCCTGAGGAAAAGAAGGTCTAGTGGCAGGCCCAAATTTTGATCCAGCTCAAGGGGAGGCCCCAAGGCCTGACACTATTACTGAGGGTATGGAGGGCTCCCTAACAGGGATCTAGCATGACTGCACTCCAGAAGACCCAACAAGCAGCTGAAAGACTCAGATGCAGTTATTTATGCCTAACTAGCCGACAGAAGCTGGTGACCCCTGTGATTGAATTGGGGAAAAGCTGGAAGAAGCTGAGGAGGAGGGTTACCCTGTAGGAGGACCAGCAGTCTCAACCTGGACCCCTGAGATCTCTCAGACACTGGGCCACCAACCAGGCAGCATACACCAGCTTATATGAGGTCCCTGACACACATACAGCAGAGGACTGCCTGGTCTGGACTCAGAAGACGAGCCTAACCCTCAAGAGACTTGAGGCCCCAGGGAGTAGTGGGGTGTTGGTGGGATGAGGGTGGGGCATGGGGACATCCTCTTGGAGATAGGGGAAGGGGGTGAGGAGGTATGGGTTGAGGAATACTCAGAGGGTGGACTGAGAGGGGGGATAAAGACTGCACTGTAAAAAAAGATTAAAGAATAAAAAAGAAGACAATCCGTTGAGTGAATGAGGTAAGGGGAAAGGGGGGTTCAAGAACCAAGTCTTAGGAATTCCTTGTTAAGAAGTAAAAACGAGAAGCAACATAAGAAGTAGATATGCTATAATAATAAAACTTTGTTGAATATTGAAATTATAAGTTAGGTACTATGAAAAATACATATAATCCCAGCACTCGAGAGGGGGGCAGAATGATCAAAAGTTCAATTTCATCTTCAGCTAAATATGAAGTTTGAGGCCCACCTGGTATAAATGAGATTTGGTCACAAAATGAGAAAGAGGAAGAGGAGGAGGCAGCAGACAAGGGGGAGGGGAGAGGATTTGAGTCTTTAGAGAAGGTCCTCAAATCATGGCCCAGTGATTCTGAAAGAATACTGGTTAGCGGAGTTTGGAAATGTTAAATTTATAGTTTTATTCTAGGTAAGTACCACCTTATTTTTACTATTCCTATTTTATAGTTGGTTTCTAAATGTTACATAATATGCTAAAATGTATTTTTTGTATAGCTCTGGAACCAATAGATTCTCACATACTAATAATTCTACAACTGTAATCCTTAACAGTTATTGGTTACTCAGGGATTCATGACTTAAAAGTGTCTAGTGATAGATTATGCAGACTGCTCTAAATTGTCAGTGTTACTGAGACTGTCCTCTTTGTGAAACATCAAGATCCTCACAGCCAGCCCTTTAACATCCTATGAAATAAACCTTAACCTCTTCCATTGAGTTTTAGACATTGTCCTGTAAGTCTTTGAAATAGGAAAGATATTTGACATGGATTCTGTTCTCCTGTGGACAAAGCATATACTTCTGATACTCAGGATTCACCATTTAACTTTTTCCAAATTTCTAAAACATTAGATCTACATTTCTAAACCAAACTGTAGAATCCAGGTCTGTAAATGCCTCTTTTGCCACAACAGAAGTTGATGCTGAAGGGAAGGCAGCTGTTCTCACACACACAGTCTGTACATTTTAATTTTGATTCTAGGCATCAGATCTGGTTTCTTTTGGCGCAGCTGATCGGTTGAGTCATTAGGATCAATGCCATGTCCATTCTTGGGTTTCTTTCATAATTGTTTGTGTTCTGAATGATGAGATTTTACATTGCTTTAGGGCCAAGAATCATCATTTTGATTGCAAATGAAATAGCATACATTCCTCTCAGATGGAAGAAGTGGTGTAATGGACATTTGTGGATTTCTCCCTTAATGTTAATCTGGACCATGTACTGCCCAGAAGGGATTAGACTTGAGGATATAGCTAATCAGAAGAGATACACAAAACATCCCCCAGCTGACTAGATTGCAAAATCTCAAAAATGAAAGATAGAAACTAATTTTTACAACAGTTATTCTTTTTTTTTTAAGATTTTTTATTCGATATATTTTTTATTTACATTTCAAGTGATTTCCCCTTTTCTAGCCCCCCACTCCCCGAAAGTCCCGTAAGCCCCTTTCTCTTCCCCTGTCCTCCCACCCACCCCTTCCCATTTCCCTGTTCTGGTTTTGCCCTATACTACTTCACTGAGTCTTTCCAGAACAAGGGGCCACTCCTCCATTCTTCTTGTACCTCATTTGATGTGTGGATTATGTTTTGGGTATTCCAGTTTTCTAGGTTAATATCCACTTATTAGTGAGTGCATACCATGATTCACCTTTTGAGTCTGGGTTACCTCACTTAGTATGATGTTCTCTAGCTCCATCCATTTGTCTAAGAATTTCATGAATTCATTGTTTCTAATGGCTGAATAGTACTCCATTGTGTAGATATACCACATTTTTTGCATCCACTCTTCTGTTGAGGGATACCTGGGTTCTTTCCAGCATCTGGCAATTATAAATAGGGCTGCTATGAACATAGAAGAGCATGTATCCTTATTACATGGTGGGGAATCCTCTGGGTATATGCCCAGGAGTGGTATAGCAGGATCTTCTGGAAGTGAGGTGCCCAGTTTTCGGAGGAACCGCCAGACTGTTTTCCAGAGTGGTTGTACCAATTTGCAACCCCACCAGCAGTGGAGGAGTGTTCCTCTTTCTCCACACCCTCTCCAACACCTGCTGTCTCCTGAATTTTTAATCTTAGCCATTCTGACTGGTGTAAGGTGAAATCTCAGGGTTGTTTTGATTTGCATTTCCCTAATGACTAATGAAGTTGAGCATTTTTTAAGATGCTTCTCTGCCATCCGAAGTTCTTCAGGTGAGAATTCTTTGTTTAACTCTGTACCCCATTTTTTAATAGGTACAACAGTTATTCTATCTTAACTGTTTTTAGTATTTCAGAAACCTCAGCATTAGGAATGAGGTATTATTATCTTGATTGAATTGATTAGAAATTTGAAACAATGAGTCAGATACTTGATCTATAATATTACAACTAATAGTTGATGGATGTTGATTCTGAATCTTATCTTTCTATCTTCATGTCTATTTTATTGTTTAATCACAATGAGTATGATTTGTAGATTTTGATGCTTCCTAATAATATGTTGTTTGTCCTGCTCTTTATTATTTTCAGGGTATAAGTGCAACTTGTTCAGGAGAAGGAATTGATCCATTCTAATGTATTCCAAAGGGATCAAGATTTACTCTGATTCTTATAAAGCAGAGCTAGCAATTTTAGCTTACCTTACACTAAAGCTCTATTTATTAGGAATGTGAAGACACTCTTGTTAGTAAATGGTTTAAATCAAAAAGTTTAAAATCTAAAAGTTTTAGTTTTTCATCTAAAATTTGTAGCATAATTGAAGGAATAAAATGTTTACCCAGTGTGCTACTCTTTCTCAGAGTTTCAAAAATGTCCTGCTGTATTTATGAGTTTACTAAACTAATGTGTAGACTCCAAGAAGAATCTCAGGCCTGAAAGACACCTTAACAAATGCAAGAGGGCAAAAGAACCTCTTCTAAAGTCTTTAAGACACATGAATTGTTAATGGGCCTTTCAATATCTCTATCCCTCATGTAAAAATACATTTCTGTGATTACTATTATTTAACTATGCGCAAACAAGACAGGATCCAATAATCTTCCCAGTGAGTTTATAGGATCTTATTTGTGTGGAAACTAAAGCCCAAAGTAAGGGAATAACTTGTGATTTGTACTCTGGAGTGTTACCTTCCAGTATAACACGGAGAGTAAAGTAAAAAGCATGTTAAGGACAGAAAAGTAGGAGGGGGTTGATAGGCGAATGGGTAGAGGGAAGAGGACTGAGGGAACTTATGGGGAGGGGGAAACCGGGAAAGTGAAAATCATTTGGAATGTAAACATAGAATATAGAAAATAAAAAAAAATTTAAAAACCATGTTAAGGGAACTTTTACTTCTAGCCATGAAATCTGAGTGTGTTTCTCTCTGCTTCTCATAAGGGGAAAATGAGGTTAGAGGAAACAATTCTCTCTCTCTCTCTCTCTCCCTCTCTCTCTCTCTCTCTCTCTCTCTCTCTCTCTCTCTCTCGTGTGTGTGTGTGTGTGTGTGTGTGTGTGTGTGTAGCATACATGTTGAAGAATGTAAAAGTTTAAACACCACTACTTTTTATAGAGAAATGCCATGGACTTTTAACTTGTATTTAAAAATTACTTTCTGCCAAGAAAGTTTTGGCATATTGCAAGTGGGAGATAGGATCATTTTTGTTTCAGAGCCACCAACAATGCATAGCTGTCGCAGTTACTAATGTATATTTTAGGGCCTGGGAGGCTGGAATTCTTTAACGTGGACATATCCTGGATTTGCTTAGAAGAAAACACACACTTCCAAATACCTTCCACATCTGGATCCCACACTGTGAGACTTGGCAGTTTGACTGCTTTAAAAACGTTGCAGTCTTGTTAGATAACCTGCCAGAATATGTTGAAATGATACATAGTTTGGAATATTCCACACATGGGTAAGTATGTAAGACCCTCAGTGCTGTTTTTCTTGTCCTTAATCTGCCAGGGATGTGTGTATATTCTAAACACACAATCAAAAATTATAGTAACATAGTGCAGAGCTTGCATATTTGTTCATCTTTGTTTTAATTTTCTTTCCTGGGAAAGTGCCATTTAAAAGGTACATTGTTTAATGTACTGGCCAAGTTGCCTGGAAAATCTTGCATAAGACAGTTCTCTAATTGTAATGCATTTTCTCTACAAGGAACTCTTTACATAATTGCAATTATGTTGTCTATTGGGAATTGCTGGAGTTCAGTAGTCACAAAATTTTGGAGTGTAGATTGAGGATTTTGCTGGTTTCATCAGGATAACTATCCTGGCACTGGTGATTTGGAGTGTTAATGTGAAAAGGAGAGAATGGTAGGGAATGTCATGTCTTAAACATGATTAAAAATTAATTGTTTCCATGTTCGTGCAGTGTCTTACATGTCAACATAACAAATCATCATAATGAGGCTGAAAAACAATCTTTAGAACACTTTCTCTTGCATTTTAATTCTATCCGGGACTGCTAACCCTTAGAGTTTGTTATTGTTGCAAGTTTCCTTCAGAGGAGTGCTAATTCTTTGGAAGGCATTTCTGTATGAAGATTTGCAGCATAATATATATAATACACGGATTTGTCAGCATCATGCATTGCTTCAAGTGGTAAAGTTTATTTTAAATGTATTTTGTTGCAATTAAAATAATTATTGTGGAGCCAGTGAGATGGCTCTTCAGGCAAAAGTGGTTGTATCCTTAGAGGATGTAAGCCTGATGATGACCCCAAGAACTCTTGGCAAAATTGAAGAAGAAAAACAACTTCACAAAGTTGTTCTCTGACCAACATGAGCTCACTGTGCCACACGTTGTGGCCACATACACTCATTATGCATCTCTCTCTCTCTCTCTCTCTCTCTCTCTCTCTCTCTCTCTCTCTCTCTCACACACACACACACACACACACCACAATAGCAAATAAATAAACAAGTAAATAATATAAATTAATGTGATATACCTGGACTATAGATTTATATATTTAAATGGGTGTATTATTATGACACATGAATACTGACAGTGTTGAATGAATATCTACCATATTTTAAAGATATTCTTTGCCCCTGTCATATTTGTTTTCCACTCCTTTTTAAATTTTACTTATTTATTTATTTTAATTTATTTACATTTCAAGCGTTATCGTCTACCTGGTTTTCCTCACTCCAGGAAACCCGCTATCCCATCCCCCCTCCCCCTGCTTCTATGAGGATGTTCCTCCAAACACATACCAATTCCCACCTCCCCACCCTTGATTCCTCTACACTAAGACATCTGTTGAACCTTTATATGGCCAAGGAACTCTCCTCTCATTGATGCCTGACAAGGTGGTCCTGTGCTACATATGTAGCCAGAGCCATGTATACTCTTTGGTTGGTGGCTTAGTCCCTAGGAGCTCTGGGGGTTCTAGTTGGTTGATATTGCTGTTCTTCCTATGGGGCTGCAGACCCCTTCGGCTCTTTCAGTTCTTTCTCTAGCTCCTCCGTTGGGGACCCTGTGCTCAGTCCTATGGTTGCCTGTGAGTATCCATCTCTGTATTTGTTAGGCTCTGGCAGGGTCTCCCAGGAGACAGCTATATCAGGCTCCTTTCAGCAAGCCTTTCTTAGCATCCACAATAGTGTCGGAGTTTGGTGACTATCTGGGATGAATTCCCATGTGTGACAGTCTCTGGATGGCCTTTCCTTCAGTCTCTGCTCTATACTTTATTTCTGTATTTGCTACTGTGAGTATTTTGCTCCCGTTTCTAAGGTGGACAGAAGCACCCACACTTTGGTCTTCCTTCTTCTTGAGTTTCATGTGGTCTGTGTATTGTATCTTAGATATTGGGAGCTTTTGGTACATTGTATAAATGTACCACATCTTGGTACATTGTGTAAGTGATATTTTCTGTATCCATTCCTCTGTTGAGGGACACCTGGGTTCTTTCCAGCTTCTGGCTCTTATAAATAAGGCTGCTATGAACATAGTGGAGCGTTTGTATTTGTTATATACTGGAGAATCTTTTGGGTATATGTCCTCATATACCCAAAAGAGTGGTATAGCTAGGTCCTCAGGTAGTACTATGTCCAATTTTCTGAGGAACCACCAGACTAATTTCCAGAGTGGTTCTACTGGCTGCAATTCCACTAACAATGGAGTATTCCTCTTTCTCTACATTTTTTGCCAGCATCTGCAGTCACCTGAGTTTTTGATCTTAGTCATTCTGACTGGTGTGAGGTGGAATCTCAGGGTTGTTTTGATTTGCATTTCCCTGATGACTAAGGAGGGCGAAGGGGCTTCTCAGCCCTTTGAGTTTCCTCAGTTGAGAATTCTCTGTTTAGCTCTGTACCACCCCCCCTTTTTTTTTTTAGTTTTTCGAGACAGGGTTTCTCTGTATAGGCCTGGCTGTCCAGGAACTCACTCTGTAGACCAGGCTGGCCCTGAACTCAGAAATTTGCCTGCCTCTGCCTCCCAAGTGCTGGGATTACAGGTGTGTGCCACCATGCCCGGCTAATTCTGTACCCCATTTTTAATATGGTTATTTGGTTCTCTGGAGTTACCTTCTTGAGTTCTTTGTGTATATTGGCTATTAGCCCTCTATCAGATGTAGGATTGGTAAAGATTTTATCCCAGTCTGTTGGTTGCTGTTTTGTCCTATGGACTGTGAGGTACCATTTGTCGATTCTTGATTTTAGAGCATAAGCCATTGGTGTTCTGTTCAGTAAATTTTCCCCTGTGCCCATGTGCTTGAGATTTTCCCCAGTTTCTCTTCTATTAGTTTCTGTGTGTCTGGATTTATGTGGAAGTCCTTGATCCACTTGTATTTGAGCTTTGTACAGGGAGATAAGGATGGATCAATTTTCATTCTTCTACCTGTTGACCACCAATTGAACCAGCAACATTTGTTGAAAATGTTCTTTTTCTCCACTGGATGGTTTTTAGCTCCTTTGTCAAAGATAAAGTGACCTTAGGTGTGTGGGCACATTTCTGGATCTTCAATTCTATTCCACTGATCTACCTGCTTGTCACTGTACCAATACCATGCAGTTTTTAACACAATTTCTCTGTAGTACAGCCTAAGATCAGGAATGCTTATTCTGCCAGGAGTTCTTTTATTGTTGAGAATAGTTTTTGCTATCCTGGGTTTTTTGTTATTCCAGATACATTTGAGAATTGCTCTTTCTAACTCAATGTAGAATTGAGTTGGAATTTTAATGGGGATTGCATTGAATCTGCAGATTGCTTTTGGCAAGATGGTCATTTTTACTATATTAATCCTGCCAATCCACAAGCATTTGAGATGTTTCCATCTTCATAGATTTGAAGTTCTTGTCTTAAAGATCTTTTACTTATTTGGTTAGAGTCACACCAAGATACTTTAAATTGTTTGTGGCTATTGTGAAGGGTGTCATTTCCCTAACTTCTTTCTCAGCCTGCTTATCCTTTGAGTATAGGAAGGCAACTGATTTGCTTGAGTTGAGTTTATAGCCAGCCACTTTGCTGAAGTTGTTTATCAGCTGTAGGAGTTCTCTGGTGGTGATTTAGGGGTCATTTAAGTATACTATCATATCATCTGCAAATAATGATATTTTTACTGTTTCCTTCCCAATTTGTATCCCTTTGACTACCTTTTGTTGTCTAATTGCTCTAGCTAGAACTTTAAGTACTATATTGAATATGTAGGGAGAGAGAGTGCAGTCTTTTTCTAGTCCCTGATTTTAGTGGGATTGCTTCAACTAACTCCCCATTTAATTTGATGCTAGCTACTGGTTTGCTGTATATTGCTTTTACTATGGTTAGTTATGGGCATTGAATTCCTGATCGTTCTAAGTCTTTTAACATGAAGGGATGTTGAATTTTGTCAAATGCTTTTTTCAGCATCTAGTGAAATGATCAGGTTGCTTTTTGTGAGTTTGTTTATGTAGTAGATTACATTGATGGATCTCCCTATATTGAACCATCCCTGCATCCCTGGAATGAAGCCTATTTGATCATGTTGAATGATTGTTTTGATGTGTTCTTGGATTCAGTTGGCAAGAATTTTATTGACTATTTTTCCACTGATGTTCATAAGGGAAATTGGTCTGAAGTTCATTTTCTTTGTTGGGTCTTTGTGAGGTTTTGGTAACAGTATAACTGTGGCCCCATAGAAAAATTTGGGTAGTGTTCCTTCTGTTTCTATTTTGTGGAATAGGTTGAAGGGTATTGGTATTAGGAATTCTTAGAAGGTCTGATAGAATTCTTGAGTAAACCCATCTGCGCCTGGACTTTTTTTGGTTGGGAGACTTTTAATGACTGCTTATTTTTCTTTAGCGGTTTTAGAACTTTTTAGATGGTTTATCTGATCCTGATTTGACTTTGGTATTTGGTTTCTGTCTAGAAAATTGTCCATTTCATCCAGATTTTCCAGTTTTGTTGTATATGGGGTTTTGTATTATGATCTGGTGATTTTTTTAATTTCCTCATTTTCTTTTTTTTCCTCTTTTTAAAAAATTTTCTATATTCTTTGTTTATATTCCAAATGATTTCCCCTTGCCTGGCTCCCCCCTCCCCATAAGTCCCTTAAGTCCTCTTCCATCTGTCCATTCCCAAATCAACCCCCTCCCACCTCTCTGTCCTGGCAATCCCCTACATTGCTGCATCAAGCCTTTCCAGGACCAAGGCCCTCTCCTTCCTTCTTCTTGGGAATCATTTGATATGTGAATTATATCTTGAGTATTCAGAGCTTCTGGGCTAATATCCACTTATCAGTGACTGCATTCCATGTGTGTTCTTTTGTGATTGGGTTACCTCACTTAGGATGATATTTTCCAGTTCCACACATTTGCCTAAGAATTTCATGAATTCATTGTTTTTAATTGCTTAGTAGTATTCCATTGTGTTTCTGTTGTTATATCTCCCATTTCATTTCTGGTTTTGTTAATTTTGGTATTGTCTCTGTGCCCTCTGGCCAGTCTGGCTAAGGGTTTATATATCTTGTTGATTTTCTCAAAGAACCAGCTCCTGGTTTGGTTGATTCTTTGTATGCTCTCTCTAGTTTCTTTTTGGAGGCACTCAGAGCTTTGAGTTTTCCTCTCGGCACTGCTTTCATTGTGTCCCATAAATTTGGGTATGTTTTGGCTTCATTTTCATTAAATTCTAATAACTCTTTTATTTCTTCATTTCTTCATGGACCAAGTTATCATTGAGTAGAGTGTTGTTCAGCTTGCATGTGTATGTGGAACTTTCTCTCTCTCTCTCTCTCTTTTTTTTTTTGTAGCTATTCAAGACTAGCCTTATTCCATAGTGATCTCTTAGGAGGCATGGGATTATTTCAATCTCATATCTGTTGAGGTCTGATTTGTGACCGATTATATGGCCAATTTTGTAGAAAGTACCATGGGGTGCTGAGAAGGTATATTCTTTTGATTTAGGATGAAATGTTCTATAGATATCTGTTAAATCCATTTGGTCCATAACTTCTGTTAATCTTACTCTGTCTCTGAGTGGGGTGATGAAATCTCCCACTATTATTGTGTGAGGTACAATGTGTGCTTTGAGCTTTAGTAAAGTTTTTTTGTTTTTGCTTTTGTTTTTTGTTTTTTTTACAAATATGGGTGCCCTTGCATGTGGAGCATAGATGTTCAGAATTGAGAGTTCTTCTTTGTAGAATTTTTTTCCTTTGATGAATATGAAGTGTCCTTCCTTATCTTTTTTGATGACTTTTGCTTGAACATCGGTATTATCTGATATTAGAATGGCTACGCCAGCTTGTTTCCTGCAACCATTTGCTTGGAAAATTGTTTTCCAGCCTTTTACTCTGAGGTAGTGTTTGTCTTTGACACTGAGTTGGGTTTCCTGTATGCAGCAAAATTCTGCGTCCTGTTTACGTATCCAGTCTGTTAGTCAATGTCTTTTTATTGGTTAATTGAGTTCATTGATGTTAAGAGATATTAAGAAATAGTGATTGTTGCTTCCTGTTATTTTTGATGTTACTTTTATATTTGTGTGGCTATTTTCTTTTGGATTTGTTGAAAAAATTACCTTTTTGCTTTTTCTAGGGTGTAGTTTCCCTTCTTGTGTTGGCATTTTCCATGTATTTTCCTTTGAAGTGCTGGATTTGTGGAAAGATAATGCGTAAATTTGGTTTTGTTATTGAATATCTTGGTTTCTCCATCTATGGCAATTGAGAGATTTGCTCGGTATTGTTCTCTGGCCTGGAATTTGTGTTTTCTGAGGGTCTGTATGAGATCTACCCAGGATCTTCTAGCTTTTATCTTCTGTGGTGAGAAGTCTGGTGTAATTCTGATAGGTCTGCCTTTATATGTTACTTGACCTTTTTCCCCTCCTGGTTTTAGTATTCTTTCTTTGTTTTGTGAATTTGGTGTTTTGGTTATTATGTGAGGGAGGAATTTCTTTTCTGGTCCAATTAATTTCGAGTTCTATAGGATTCTTGTATGTTTGTGTGCATCTCTCTCTTTAGATTAGGGAAGTTTTCTTCTGCAATTTTGTTGAAGATATTCACTGGCCCTTTAAGTTGGGAATCATCACTCTCTTCTATACTTATTATTCTTTGGTTTGGTCTTCCCATTGTGTCCTGGATTTCCTGGCTATTTTGGGTTAGGAGATTTTTGCATTTTGCATTTTCTTTGGCTGTTTTGTCAATGTTTTCTATGGTATCTTCTGCACCTGAGATTCTCTCTTCTATCTCTTGTATTCTGTTGTTGATGTTTGCATCCATGATTCCTGATCTCTTTCCTAGGTTTTCTATGTCCAGGTTTGTCTACCTTTGCAATTTCTTTATTGTTTCTATTTCCATTTTTAGATCCTGAATGGTTTTGTTCAATTACTTCACCTGTTTGGTTGCGTTTTGCTGTAATTCCTTAAGGGATTTTTGTGTTTCCTCTTTAAGGGCTTCTATCTGTTTACCTGTATTCTCCTGTATTTCTTTAAGGGAATTATTTATGTTCTCCTTAAAGTCCCTTATCATCATCATGAGATGTGATTTAAAATTAGAGTCTTGTTTTTCTGGTGTGTTGTGGTATCTAGGATTTGCTGTGGTGGGTGAACAAGGTTCTGATGATGCCAAGCAGCCTTGGTTTCTGTTGCTTATGTTCTTGCCCTTACATTTTGCCATCTCTTTATCTTTGGTGTTAAGTGTTGTTGCTGTCTTTGACTTTGGCTTCTCCCTCCTGCAAGCCTGTGTTTCAGTACTCCTGGGAGACCAGCCATCTGGGGGGGGGGGGGAACTTGGGGATGAAGAGCTGTGGTATAGGGTCAGCTCTGGGATGCAGATGGAAACCAGAAGGTTCTTGTCCCCAGCTTTTCCTTGGTTCCTGTGCCCTGATGGCTCTGGAAGATTCCCTTTTTGGCCAGGAATTTGAATAGAATTGGTGGTCTTACTTATGCTAGCAGGTGTGTTGGCTTTCTTGGGATACCATCTCTTTCTTGTTGGTGTAGCTCTGTGGCACCAGATTTGCTCTGGGTGCAGAAGGAAACCAGAAGACTCCTGTCCTAGGCCACTCCTAGTTTCCTGTGTCCTGAGGATTCCAGTAGAGTCCCTCTGAGCAGCAGTGGTGGTTTTACTTGCATTCACAGGCTTGTCAGCACTCCGAGGAGGCTAGTTATCTCCCGAGCCACCTGAGTATGGAACCCTGTTGCAGAGGACCAGCTCCTGTGGGCCAGAGGGAAATTGGAAGCCTCCTATCCCAGGCTGCTCCTCTGCTCCTGTGTCCTGATGGTTCTGGGTGGGTTCCTCTGAGCAGAAGTGGTGGTTTTGCCTGTGGTCACAGGCCAGTCCACACTCCTGGGAGGCTAGCTCTCTCACAGCATTATTTGGGTATTCCACTCCTATTTTGATTTTGTAGTTTCACTTATTTTATACAATTGTTACATGCTCAACATTCTTAGTGTATTTGCCATTGCTTTTAAAAATTAAATAAATACAAACCAACCAGGTTTTAGTGATTGCTCCAGAATTTTTAAAATATGTGTGGTCAATTCACCCATATTCATTTTTGTTTTGAGACAGGGTCTTGATATATATTTCAGGCTCATCTTGAATTCATGACCCAACTGCCTCAGCCTTCCAAAAGCTAGAATTTCAAGTATGTGTCATTATTTTTAGCTGTCCAGGTCCAGTTACACAGAACACTATACCACTTTTGACTAATGCAGGCTTCCTGTAGTAACAAACTCTTAGAATCCCTCTCCTATTACTGTTGTTATTCATTTCACATTCATGTATGTATACATAGACAAACAATCAAATATATTTATTTTATTTTTACAAAGCTTTGAATATGTTAATAATAATAATAATAATAATAATAATCCACTCTATCTTTCATTTAGTCCTTTCCTACAATTCTTACTTTCTTTCTGTAGATATAAGCATCACCATTTTCTTTTTATCTGAAATACTACATTTCTCTCATGGCAAACCTTTTGCCACAACAATTCCTTCCACATTTGCATCTATGTTTAAAGTCTTTATATTGTCTTTGCTTTTGAGAGTATGTGGAGATGCACATGTGTGGATGCATGTACATGTGGTGGGCAGACATTGATGTTGTGTAGCTCCCTTCACTGTTCTCCACTTTATTAGTTGAGGCACCATACCTCATGGAACCCAGGGCTTACTGATTGACTAGATAATCTTGACAGGAACCCTTAGAAATACTCCTGCTTCTTCATCCCCATGACTGGGATTATAAGAAAGTGTGCCTATATCTCTAACTTTTACATGGACCCTAGGGTGTCACACTCAGTTTGCTTATGTGCCAAGTACTTTGCCAATTAAGTCATTTTCTCAGACTCATTCGTTTTGAAGATGGTATTGCAAGATACAGAATTTTAGATGACCTTTTTGTTCTGTCTTAATTCTTCAATACTTTTGTGTTGTTACATATTTGCTGAGCTATTGACAAAATGTCTTTTGTTTGTTTTTGAGACAGGGTCTCACTATGTGGCACAGGCTGTCATGGAGTCACAGTCCTGCTGCTTGAGTGCTTGGATTAAATGATAAGAGTTCTCATTTTAACTCTTCTATATGCAGCATGTTTTCCATTTTACTGTGTTTTTCACGAATTTTCCTTTATTATTATTTTATCTTTTGAATTTTGTAGAATGTCATTGTAGTACTGTTTGGAGCCATGTAGTCTGTTTAATGTTCTATGAGTTTTGTGGATCTGACATTAATTTAGGAAAATTCTTGTACTTTATTGTGTTTCTCTTTTTTTAAAAAAATTACTGTCTTATTTATTCATATGTTTCTTTGTGTATCTATGCAAGCATACCACATGCATATAGTGGTCATGGAAGCCAGAAGTAGGGTTCATCTGGATTCATCTGGAGCTGAACCTACAGGCAATTGTGGGACACCTGATGTGGGACCTGGTAACCAAACTTGGATTCTGTGTGATAGCAGCAAATACTCTTAACTACTGAGCTACCCCATCTCTCCAGCTCTTCTGTTTCTCTTTTCCATTTCCTTTTTGGTTTTGTTCCTTTGTTCCTTGGCTGTTTGTTATTACTTCTCAGTCTTGGAAGTTTCAAAGATTCTTTCCTCAGCTATGTCCAGTTTTCTAATAACCCTGGAAAAAGTTCCATCTCCTCTCTGTCTCACTATTTCCTATCCCCCACCTTCATCCCTCCTGGTTTTGGTCTTTTTCCTTGTCTATTGTGATCTCTCTCTCTCTCTCTCTCTCTCTCTCTCGGTTCTCCGAAATTCTTTTATGTTTACCTTGACCATCTGTTCTTGCACTTCGTGTACTAAGTCCTTACCATATTAACCACTGTACAAATTCCTGGTCAGACCTTGTCAATCTAACTGGCACATATCAATTTGATTCTGATGTTTACACACTCTCTTTAATGTATTTTCTACTTTTGTCTATGGAAAGGCAGGTATACTATGGTGGGTTAAAGGAACTGTGATAATAGTCCTTTAATGAGATGCTCACAAATGTGGAGATGCTGACATATAATGTATACTTAAGAATACTCCTGCATCTGCATCCTCAGGACTGGGATTATAAGAAAATGTGCCTATATCTCTATAATCAGTTCTTAATCTTTTATTGACCATTTGCCACTTTGTAGGCTATATAAGTGGTTCTCAATTTTATCCATCGTTTGATAATGAAACTGTGTGACTAGAAGGAGCCCTTGTTGTCTATGACCCCTTCTGCAAGTTAGGTTGTATGTTAAAACCCTAGGTCACAGTATGTGAATTTAGTTTTTAAGAAGAACAGAAACCTGTGCTGTGTTCCTATATGATTTTACCCCTTGTCCTTTCTAGAAGTATATTCTTAAATATTCGCTGAGGGAACTTGACAAATGATTAGAGAAAAGTTTTATAGAAATCATTGCTAAAGCTTCTGTAGCCATGGCTATCCTGGAACTCATTCTGTAGACCAGAATAGCCTCAAATCCAGAGATATGCCTGCCTCTGCCTCCTGAATGCTGTGATTAAAGGTGCATACCACCATGGCCCAGCAAAGCTTCTGTAATTAAACCAGTTTTCATCAATTTACCTTCTCACAGAAAATATTTTTCACTGCCCATTTCTAAGTATTTTTGCAAATATTTTTAAACAGCGAATTATATTATTAAACATTTAAATGACCCCTTTCAATGTGGTGACTGAGAAATGGTACCTTATTATAGTTTTGTTTTGTATGCCACTAAGAAGTGAGTTTGATTTTATATTTAATTGACTTTAAAATTTTTTCTTTGAATTTTATTATCATATTATCCACACATTTGGTTTTAACATTATTCTTAACATTTCCTTTATGTTGTTGTTGTTATTATTATTGTTGTTATTATTGTTGATTATCGTATATTTTTGCATTAAGGACTTAATTTTTCTAATTGTATTTTCTTTTTTTAAACATTTTTATTTTCTATATTCTTTGTTTACATTTCAAATGATTTCCCCTTTCCCAGATCCCACCTCCCCATATGTCCCATAAACCTTCTTCTCTCCACCCATTCTCCAATCACCTCCCTCCTTTTCCTCTGTCCTTATATTCCCCTCCAATGCTAGATCAATCCTTTCCAGGATCAGGACCCTCTCCATACTTCTTCATGGGAGTCATTTGTTATGTGATTTGTGCCTTGGGTATTCGGAACTTCTGGGCTAATTAATATCTACTTATCAGAAATTGCATTCCATGTGTATTCTTTTGTGATTGGGTTACCTCACTTAGGATGATATTTTCCAGATCAAACCATTTGCCTAAAATTTTGTGAATTCATTGTTTCTAATTGCTGAGTAGTATTCCATTGTGTAAATATACCATATTTTCTGTAGCCATTCCACCTTTGAGGGACATCTGGGTTCTTTCCAGCTTCTGGCTATTATAAATAAGGCTGCTATGAACATAATGGAGCATGTGTCTCTACTGCATGCCGGGGAATCCTTTGGGTATATGCCCAGGAGAGGTATAGCAGGATCATCCGGAAGTGTCATGTCCAGGTTTCTGAGGAACCTCCAGATTGATTTCCAAAGTGGTTGTACCATCTTACAGCCCCACCAGCAGTGGAGGAGTGTTCCTCTTTCTCCACATCCTCGCGAACATCTGCTGTCTCCTGAGTTTTTGACCTTAGCCATTCTGACTGGTGTAAGGTGAAATCTCAGGGTTGTTTTGATTTGCATTTCCCTAATGACTAATGATGTTGAGCACTTCTTAAGGTGTCTCTTGGCCATCGGAATTTCTTCAGGTGAAAATTCTTTGTTTAGATCTGTACCCCATTTTTTAATAGGGTTATTTGGTTCTCTGGGGTCTAACTTCTTGAGTTCTTTGTATATATTGGATATTAGCCCACTATCAGATGTAGGGTTGGTGAATATCCTTTCCCAGTTTGTTGGTTGCTGATTTTTTCTTTTAAAAGTGTCCTTTGCCTTACATAAACTTTGTGATTTTATGAGGTCCCATTTGTCAATTCTTAATCTTAGAGCACAAGCTATTGGTGTTCTGTTCAGGAGCTTTCCCCCTATACCCATGTCCTCAAGGGTTTTCCCCAGTTTCTTTTATATTAGTTTCAGTGTGTCTGGTTTTACACGGAGGTCCTTGATCCACTTGCAGTGGAGTTTAGTACATGGAGATAAGAATAGATCAATTCGCATTCTTCTGCATGCTGACCTTTAATTGAACCAGCACCATTTGTTGAAAAGGCTATCTTTTTTCCACTGGATGTTTTTGGCTCCTTTGTCGAAGATCAAGTGACCATAGGTGTGTGGGTTCATTTCTGGATCTTCAATTCTATTCTATTGGTCCACTTGTCTGTCACTGTGCCAATACCATGCAGTTTTTAACACTATTGCTCTGTAGTATTGCTTGAAGTCAGGGATATTGATTCCCCCAGAATTTCTTTTGTTGTTGAGAATAGTTTTAGCTATCCTAAGTTTTTTGTTATTCCAGATGAATTTGAGAATTGCTATTTCTAACTCTGTGAAGAACTAGGTTGGGATTTTGATGGGGATTGAGTTGAATCTGTAGATCGCTTTTGGCAAGATGGCCATTTTAACTATATTAATCCTGCCGATCCATGAGCATGGCAGATTTTTCCATTTTCTGAGGTCTTCTTCGATTTCCTTCTTCATAGACCTGAAGTTCTTGTCATATAGATCTTTCACTTGTTTGGTTAGAGTCACACGAAGATACTTTTTATTGTTTGTGGCTATTGTGAAGGGTGTCATTTCCCTAACTTCTTTCTCAGCCTGCTTATCCTTTGAGTATAGGAAGGCAAATGATTTGCTTCAGTTGATTTTATAACCAGTCACTTTGCTGAAGTTGTTTATCAGCTGTAGGAGTTCTCTGGTGGAGGTTTTCGGGTCACTTAAGTAGACTATCATGTCATCTGCAAATAGTGATAATTTGACTTCTTCCTTTCTAATTTGTATCCCCTTGACCTCCTTATGTTGTCTAATTGCTCTAGCTAGAACTTCAAGTACTATATTGAAAAGATATGGAGAGAGAGGACAGCCTTGTCTAGTCCCTGATTTTAGTGGGATTGCTTCAAGTTTCTCTCCATTTAGTTTGATGTTGGCTACCAGATTGCTGTATATTGCTTTAACTATGTTTAGGTATGGGCCTTGAATTCCTGTTCTTCCCAAGACTTTTAGCATGAAAGGATGCTGGATTTTGTCAAATACTTTTTCTGCATCTAATGAGATGATCATATGGTTTTTTTCTTTGAGTTTGTTTATGTAGTGGATTGCATTGATGGATTTTTTTTTATATTGAACCATCCCTGCATCCATGGGATGAAGCCTACTTGATCATGGTGGATGATCGTTTTGATGTGTTCTTGGATTCAGTTGGCAAGAATTTTATTAAGTATTTTTGCATCAATATCCATCAGGGAAATTGGCTTTAAGTTCTCTTTCTTTGTTGGATCTTTGTGTGGTTTTGGTATCAGTGTAATTGTGGCTTCATAGAACGAGTTGGGTAGAGTTCCTTCTGTTTCTATTTTGTGGAATAGTTTGAAGAGTATTGGTGTTAGGTCTTCTATGAATGTCTGATAGAATTCTGCACTGAAGCCATCTGGTCCTGTGCTTTTTTTGGTTGGGAGACTTTCTATGACCCTTTTCATTTCTTCAGGTGTTATGGGACTGTTTAGATGATCTATTTGATCCTGATTTAGTTTTGGTGTCGGATATCTGTCTAGGAAACTGTCCATTTCCTCCAGATTCTCCAGTTGTGTTGAGTATAGGCTTTTATAGTAGGATCTAATGATTTTTTGAATTTCCTCAGTTTCTGTTGTTATATCTCCCTTTTCATTTCTAGGTTTGTTAATCTGGATACTGTCTCTGTGCCCTTTGGTTACTCTGGTTTATCTATCTTGTTGATTTTCTCAAAGAACCAGCTCCTGGTCTTGTTGATTCTTTGTATGGTTCTCTTTGTTTCTACTTGATTGATTTCGGCCCTGAGTTTGATGATTTCCTGCCTTCTACTCCTCCTGGGTGAAATAGCTTCTTTTTGTTCCAGGGCTTTCCCGTGTGTCATTAAGCTGTTAGTGTATGCTCTCTCTCTCTCTCTCTTTTTTTTTTTTTGGAGGCACTCAGGGCTATGAGTTGTCCTCTTAGCACTGCTTTCATTGTGTCCCATAGATTTGGGTATGTTGTGTCTTCATTTTCTTTTTTCTTTCTTTTTTTTTAAATTTTTTTTATTCGATATAATTTATTTACATTTCAAATGATTTCCCCTTTTCTAGCACCCCCACTCCCCGAAAGTCCCGTAAGCCCCCTTCTCTTCCCCTGTCCTCCCATCCACCCCTTCCCACTTCCCCGTTCTGGTTTTGCTGAATACTGTTTCACTGAGTCTTTCCAGAACCAGGGGCCACTCCTCCTTTCTTCTTGTACCTCATTTGATGTGTGGATTATGTTTTGGGTATTCCAGTTTTCTAGGTTAATATCCACTTATTAGTGAGTGCATACCATGATTCACCTTTTGAGTCTGGGTTACCTCACTGAGTATGATATTCTCTAGCTCCATCCATTTGCCTAAGAATTTCATGAATTCATTGTTTCTAATGGCTGAATAGTACTCCATTGTGTAGATATACCACATTTTTTGCATCCACTCTTCTGTTGAGGGATACCTGGGTTTTTTCCAGCATCTGGCAATTATAAATAGGGCTGCTATGAACATAGTAGAGCATGTATCCTTATTACATGGTGGGGAATCCTCTGGGTATATGCCCAGGAGTGGTATAGCAGGATCTTCTGGAAGTGAGGTGCCCAGTTTTCGGAGGAACCGCCAGACTGATTTCCAGAGTGGTTGTACCAATTTGCAACCCCACCAGCAGTGGAGGAGTGTTCCTCTTTCTCCACACCCTCTCCAACACCTGCTGTCTCCTGAATTTTTAATCTTAGCCATTCTGACTGGTGTAAGATGAAATCTTAGGGTTGTTTTGATTTGCATTTCCCTAATGATTAATGAAGTTGAGCATTTTTTAAGATGCTCAACTGAAGATGAAAAGGGAGATATAACAACGGAAACTGAGGAAATCCAAAAAATCATCAGATCCTACTACAAGAGCCTATACTCAACACAACTGGAGAATCTGCAGCAAATGGAAAATTTCCTTGACAGATACCAAATACCAAAATTAAATCAGGACCAACTAGACCATCTAAACAGTCCCATAATGCCTAAAGAAATAGAAGGAGTCATAGAAATTCTTCCAACCAAAAAAAAAGCACAGGACCAGATGGTTTTAGTGCAGAATTCTACCAGACCTTCAAAGAAGAGTTAACACCAATACTCTTCAAACTATTCCACAAAATAGAAACAGAAGGAACACTACCCAATTCCTTCTACGAAGCCACGATTACGCTGATACCAAAGCCACACAAAGATCCAACAAAGAAAGAGAACTTCAGACCAATTTCCCTTATGAACATCAATGCAAAAATACTCAATAAAATTCTTGCCAACCGAATCCAAGAACACATCAAAACGATCATCCACCATGATCAAGTAGGCTTTATCCCGGGAATGCAGGGTTGGTTCAATATACGGAAATCCATCAATACAATCCACTACATAAACAAACTCAAAGAACAAAACCACATGGTCATTTCATTGGATGCTGAAAAAGCATTTGACAAAATTCAGCATCCCTTCATGCTTAAAGTCTTGGAGAGAACAGGAATTCAAGGCCCATACCTAAACATAGTGTCTTCATTTTCATTCTGTTCTAAAAAGTCTTTAATTTCTTTCTTTATTTCTTCCTTGACCAAGTTATCATTGAGTAGAATATTGTTCAGTTTCCATGTGTATGTGGGTTTTCTGTTGTTTTTGTTGCTATTGAAGACCACTTTTACTCCATAGTGATCTGATAGGAGGCATGGGATTAGTTCGATCTTCTTATATTTGTTGAGGTCTGTCTTGTGACCTCAACATTGGTCGATTTTGGAGAAGGTACCATGAGGTGCTGAGAAAAAGGTATATTCTTTTGCTTTAGGATAAAATGTTCTATATATATCTCTTAAATCTAATTAGTCCAAAGCTTCAATTAGTTTCACTGTGTCCCTGTTCAGTTTCTGTATTCCTGATCGGTCCATTGAGGAATGTGCAATGTTGAAGTCACCCACAATTATTGTGTCAGGTGCAATGTGTGCTTTGAGCTTTAGTAAAGTTTCTTTTATGAATGAGGGTGCCCTTTCATTTGGAGCATAGATGTTCAGGAATGAGAGTTCTTCTTGTTGTATTTTTCCTTTGACCAGCAAGAATTGTCCCTCAGAGTCTCTTGATGTCCTTGGGTTGAAAGTCAATTTTATCTGATATTAGAATGGCTACTCTAGCTTGTTTCCTGAGACCATTTGCTTGTAAATTTGTCTTCCAGCCTTTTACTCTAAGGTAGTGTTTGTCTTTGACCCTGAGGTGTGTTTCCTGTATGTAGCAAAATGTAGGGTCCTGTTTACATATCCAGTCGGTTAGTCTATGTCTTTTTATTGGGGCATTGATCCCATTGATGTTCAGAGATATTAAGGAATATTGATTATTACTTCCTGTCATTTTTTATGTTATTTTTAAAATTTGATTGGTTATCTTCTTTTGGGTTTGATGAAAGAAGGTTACTATCTTGCTTTTTCCAGGGTGAAGTTTCCCTCCTTGTATTGGTGTTTTCCTCCTATTATCCTTTGTAGAGCTGGGCTTGTGGATAGATATTGGGTAAACTTGGTTTTGTCATGGAATATCTTGGTTTCTCCATCTATGGTGATTGAGAGTTTTGCTGGGTATAGTGGTCTTGGCTGACATTTGTGTTCTCTTAGGGTCTGCATGAGATCTACCCAGGATCTTCTAGCTTTCATGGTCTCAGGTGAGAAGTCTGGTGTGATTCTGATAGGTCTTCCTTTATATTTTACTTGGCCTTTTTCTCTTACTGCCTTTAATATTCTTTCTTTGTTTAGTACATTTAGGGTTTTGATTATGATGTGACGGGAGGTATTTCTGTTCTGGTCCAGTCTGTTTCGCATTCTGTAGGCTTCTTGTATATTCATGGGCATCTCTCTCTTTAGGTTAGGGAAGTTTTCTTCCATAATTTTATTGAAGATATTTGCTGGCCCTTTCAGTTGTATATCTTCACTCTCATCTATGTCTTAATCCTTAGGTTTGGTCTTCTCATTTTGTCCTGGATTTCCTGGATATTTTGGGTTACAAGCTTTTTGTATTTTGCATTTTCTTTAACTGTTGAGTCCATGGTTTCTATGGTATCTTCAGCATCTGGGATTCTTTCTTCTATCTCTTGTATTCTGTTATTGATATTTTCTAATTGAATTTTCAAATTATTTACTAAGTTTAAAACTTGTTTACAAAGGAATAGATTTTTTTGCTTTTATGATTTAAATTATGTTTACCTATTTTTAAATTATGCTTCTCTCCTGGTCCCATCTTGGAGTGCCTTGTCTCCTCCTCTCTCCCCTTATTCTCTGGGAGGGTAGACCCCCTCCATGTATATGTCACAACACTGGCACATCAAGTCTCTGTAGGTTTAGGCCCACCCTCTTCCAATGAAGCCAGACAGGCAGACATGGAGACTGAGCTACACATGTGCTGCATATGTGCCTGGGGTCTCCTTCCAGCTCCTTATAAGCAATAGATTTCATTATGGCATTCTTATACATAATTATTCTTGGAGAAAACTCTCATATGTATTAGCTATGTTCATTTCCCCAAACTGTTCTTTTATTAAATATTATTATTATTATTATTACTATTACTACTATTATTTTTTATTTTAATCTCTCTCTTTCTTTCTGTTTTTGAGACAGGGCCTATCTAATCTTGTTTGACCTGTAACTCACTGTGTAGCCAAGGATGGCCTTGAATTCATGATGATCCATCTGTTTACCTCCTGAGTGCTGAAATTAAATCCACATGCCTCTACTATCATCCAGCCTGTTATTTATTTTCCTTTAAGTATTTTATTGCTATGCAGAATATCAAAAAATTAAGTCTTTTGAATGATAACATTTATTTTGCTTTATACTTAAGAAGGTGTTTGCTTAGTGTTTTCCTATTAATATTTTAGTTTTTGATTCATCTAGGATGTCTTTTCTTACCAATTTTAAATTAGTAGTCCAATTTGATTTACTCTAATCTTTTCAAATGGTTGGTTAGTAGGCCCAACTTTTATTGATGCTATTTTAGCTAAGTATTTAAACATTTCTATCAATTCTGACAGTTTATCAGGAATAATATTTTATTGACTTTATAGTGTAATATTGACAATTAGTAATTTTCTAACTAATTTTAAATATTTATTTATATGTATCCATGTTTGGCCTGTATGTAAGCATGTGACTACATATGGATCTGTGTGACAGCTGGTTATGGTGCTTGGGACTAAACTTGGTTCTTCTCCAAGAATAGCAAATGCTTTTAACTGCCAAGCCATTTCTCCAGGACCAGATTTTCCAGTTTTTGCTATTATATGTAATGCTACAGTAGCTTTCCTCATGCTTTTGTTTGTTTGCTTCTGTTGAATTATCATTCTAGTATCAATTATTACCAGTAGAGTAACTGAGTTAAGCACAGTTATGCTGTTTTTCTAAGGTGTATCAATTATTTATCCCATCGCCGATGAGTAAATTACCATCAGTTTGGTCTGTAACTTTCAACTATGTAGTTGAAAACTAAAAAAGAAACCCAGCTTTAATGGATCGTTATTTGATTATTAGACAGTATGTTTTCACTTATCCTTTTCATTTATTGAAAAGACAATGATTTTTATGTCCATACAAATCTGTCTGCAAATTCTAGCCCTGATACGCATTATCTAGTCTACCTTCGTCTTTCAGATTTTTACATATGGTGTACAAAATGTTTAAATTAAGGTTGGGAGGGGGAAGTGGGAGAGAAGAGATGGCTCAGTGGGTAAAATGCTTACTGCACAAATTATTATGTTTATTGGGCCTCAGACCTTGACCAACTCACTCAATTATTTTTGAGTTTCAGTTTCCACATAAAAATCAAGATGTTTCTATGCCCATTACTTTGTTTTTGTAAGGACTGGGTTAGAAAATTTAACAGCACTTAAAATATTAATATAAAATATTTGTACTGTTGCTGTTATGATGAAGAAAAGTGGATTGCTCATCCATAAGCCTCCTATTCCTTTTCTTAATATTCAGTGTTTACTGTGGTTTCCGAAGAGAAATCTCTGTGTCATGGATGATTGCCAAAGAAGGAGGAAAACAGATTTGTAATTTTAACATAGAATATTTCTCAAGAAAAAAACACATACAAAAAACCATTTTAAGACACAGGAAATAAAAGTGTGCCTGTATTCATGGAAAATCAAATAATGGGCTAAAGCAGCCTGAAGAGAAATCTGTAGTTCTGGGATCTTTGCAAGTCAAGATCACAGGAGCCTTTGATGTCTTAAAACAAAGAAATGGAAAGCACATGGTAATGCATAATTATCACAGCAAAATATCCATAAAGGAGAAGTATGGCTGAACTCATCCAAGATGGTGAAACATGGACACTAAGGATGTCACTCCTTGAGACAAGCAGACCTGATTGAATGATTTGGGTCTAATTAACAATTTTCTATAAAGTGATACTCATTCAAATTTGTACCTCAAATGCGTACTATAGAGCATAAATGATACACAATGATGCATATGCCATACCTTTTATCTCTAATAGGCCATATCCATGAAATTGTTCCTCTTATGAACACAGTCATTAGTAGTGTTACTAATATCTCAAGTAACACAGTTGAATTTGTCCATACAATTGCAATAAAGCAACTATAATGTCGACCTTTAAAATTTGATCCCTAATATGAGATGCTTCAGTCCTTCCCCTCATCTCATGAAGTCAGCGCATGAGGCTCTAGCCTGGCCTCTCACCCAGTGAGATCAGTGCCTGCAAAACTGGGCTCATGGCTCAGGGTGGTATCACCAAGCCTAGGTTCAACTCAAGCACCTCCCAGGGAAATCCACAGCAATTCTCTCCAGGACTGAACCTGACTTATTTGAAGCTCTAGAAATCTTTGAGAGATCCCTCAACTTCTGGCTTATGATCTCTGTATGATGGCTAGGACGTAAGTCTTGGTTCTATTTCGTTTACCATTGTGCCTTTTCTTTTGTTCTTTCCCCAAATGTTTTTCTCATTTAATTTCACTTTCTAATTGCTATTTTAAAAAGATAGCTACTTGTAGTTTTGCACATTTACTGTTAAATCATTGGGTTTTAACCTCTACCTCACCAGGGATTTCATGACTCTCACTTTTTACATGCACAAAAATTCTTTCTTCCTTCAGCCAGGGGCCTAACCTCTGGATATAGTCTCTGCAGGTTCTCGCTCTCCTTTGTTGGGTATTTTGGATAATGTCATTCCTGTTAGGTCCTTGGAACCTCTTGGGTCCCTGCTCTCTGGGACATTCTAGTGGCTACTCCCAGTCCTCCATCCGCCAATGCTACATACTTCCATTAATTTCCTGACTCTGCACTTCCCTTCCCCATCTCTTCCCACACCCAGTCCTAACCCCCAATTTTTCCTCCCCCTCCAATCTCCCTTCAACATCCCTCCCTCCCTCTACTTCCCATGAGTATTTTCTTCTGCCTTCTGAGTAGGACTGAAGCATCCACATTTTGTTCTTCCTCCTTTTTGTTAAGCTTCATATGGTCTGTGAGTTGTATCATGGGTATACTGAGCTTTTTGTCTAATATCCACTTATCAGTAAGTAGATACCCTGTGTGTTCTTTTGTGACTAGGTTACCTCACTCAGGATGATATTTTCTAGTTCCATCCATTTGCCTGTGAATTTCATGAAGTCATTGTTTTTAATAGTTGAGTAAATGTACCTTTTGTAATATCCATTGTGTAAATGTACCACATTTTCTGTATCCATTCCTCTGTTTAGGGAGAACTGGGTTGTTTCTAGCTTCTGGCTATTACAAATAAGGCTGCTATGAACATAATGGAACATGTGTTCTTATTACATGCTAGAGTTGAGAAGCACCTAATGCCATGTTAAACCTCCTTAATCATCAGGGAAATGCAAATCAAAACAATCCTGATATTCTACCTCACACCAGTCAGAATGGCTAAGATTAAAAACTCAGGTGACAGTAGATGCTGCTGGGATGTGGAGAAAGAGGAACACTCCTCCATTGTTGGTGGGATTGCAAGCTAGTACAACTATTCTGGACATCAGTCTGTGGTTCCTCAGAAAATTGGACATATTACCTGAGGACACAGCTATACCACTCCTGGGCATATATCTGAAAGATGCTACAACATATAATAAGGACACATATTCCTATGCACACTATGTTCGTAGCAGTGTGTGTTCTTAACATCTTTGTTGACAGTCTGTTGATTGTAGACGCTTGGGTACTTGGTCTCTGGATTGTCTTCCACTGGCAAGCCTGTAGGGCATTTTCTTAATCAGTGGTTGATGAGGAAAGGCATAACCCAATGTTAACAGGGACACCTCTGGGCTGGTGATCCTGGGTTCTAGAAGAAAGCAGACAGATAAGCAAGCCAGTAAGCAACACTCTGCCATGAGCTCCACAATATTTATTGCTTCCAGGTTCCTGCCCTGTATAAACCTTGGCTTCCCTCAACTGACCATGATTCAGTCCATAAACAACCACTTTCATTCCTAAGTTTTTTTGGTCATGATGTTTCATCACAATATTTACCATAAGTTAGATGAGGACTTATGTTTTAAATCACTGTGGTGTATGATTAAATAATGTAGAAGAAAATATATAGATAGATGCATTCAGATTTTTAATATAAATTTTATATATTTCAAAACACACTTTATTCATTTTATTTTTACTCTGTGAGAACATGAGGAGTTGGGTCCATAGGTCCATTTGTAGTAGTAATAAACTCTAAGTTTCTGTAAACCACAATTCACTTGTGTTCTTACTTCTTCACTCTAGGATATCCTTAAGACAATTGGCCACATTATTTCCTTGATCTGTCCACATGATCCATGTGCTGTTTATCTAATCATTTTAACTGTCTGGTTCTTGGTCCTTGAGACCAATGATGACCATGGTATACCCGCACTTTGAATATGTGGAAAACACATTTGTTATTTCAGTCTGTCCCATAAGATCTACAAAAATATTAACAAGGACAAATGTTACAAAGGCTTGCTGAAAGATGAAATAGAGAGAGGGAGAGAAAGAGAAACAGTAAGCAAGTGGGAGAGAGAGAGAGAGAGACTCTGTAGTGATAAAGTAGAATATTTTCTCAGCACAAGCCTCTCAATATTTAGGAGTCTACTGCAGACTCAGAACGAGTCTGCTTTCAGTCTCCTTTCCTTTACTAGTTAAAAACACTCCAGAGGTGAACCCTGAATTGCCTCCTCTCCATTAACTTTCTTATCCTAATAACACCCCTAAGACCTCATATTTATGATGCCAAAATGAGAGGGAAATTGCTATGAAAATTTTGTTCTTTGAAATATATTGCCCTCTAAGCTCATAGATATTAAAGGGAAAATTTTATCTCTACTTTGTCAGCACTTGATTCAAGACCTAGTATGTGGTAGGCCTTGGGAATAAGATTGTTGAAAGAACACATGCTTGAACAAACCTCAGGCTTCAAAGACGTGGATAATGTCAACAGCATCCCACGTGGGCGCAATGAAGGCTTGTCCAGTATTGACCATATTTGGCTCAGATGACTGGCAAAGTCAGTAATTCCTTCAATGTTTCTTTATGCTTTTCTTTCATGAAGCTGAATTTTTCTCTTAATATAGTGTGCTTGAGAGAGAGAGAGAGAGAGAGAGAGAGAGAGAGAGAGAGAGAGAGAACACTTTTACTTCATTTTCTTTTGCTTGAACATGAACACAAACTCAGAATAGTGATAAGTTATTGACCAATCAATTAGCTTGTCAGAAGATTTACTTTATAAGTAAGAAGAATCCATTGGAAAGGAGAAGGAAAAGAGAAAAAAGAAAAATAGAACTCCAAAGAAAAAGCAGAACTTGTTCAGAGACATATGGTAGCTTATTACTTTGGTTCATTTTCTCCTGTTATTTTCTGTATGGATATACTGACAATATACATATATAAATTCAAAGATTTAAATTGTTTTCTGTGTGTAGTATTTTACTTTCATGGAAGTAAGTAAATTGCATGCACATCTGATGCTTGCAGAGACCAGAGAAGGGCATAAGACTTCCTGGAACTGGAGGTTCCTGAGAATCTATATGGTCCTGAGTGGCCATATAGGTGCTGGGAACTGGACTGAGATCCTCCGAGAAGCAGTAAGCACTCTTAAGTGTTGAACAATTTCTCCAGCCTCACATATTTTTTTAAAGAATGAATTGCATTATAACACAAGCATGTATGAATGCATTAATTATATTGTTAAAATCAGTGTGTGTACATAGTGACAATTTATTTTGTAACCATTGTAGCAATGAGTTTAAAATTTCTTTCTCTCTTTCCTATAGTGTTCTTCCTTCTAATGTTGCTGTCTTGCACTATAGGCAGTATCACTCAATTGCCTAGCTGTATACACAGTGGAGTTCACATGTCACATTGGTGCTATTCCTTATCCTTATATAGAGTTGCCTCAAAATTCTCAGAGCAACTGAAAAAAACTCCAAGAGGAGGTTGGGGATACAACTGAGCAGCAACACACAAATCCTTGGATTGAAACCCTAGGACTGAAAATAATTCAAGGGAATAACCAACATTTTAGGAATCCTGAAACTTAAAAGTGAACTTATTTTGAGTGTATAAATTAAGTTGTATATGCATATTGTCTTATTTTATGATTGGACCATTTGATATTTCTTTAAAAGACTGTCCTAGTACTCCAAAGGGATTTGTACAGAATTAAAATTTGTAATAAATATAGAAGCCACTCTAATTCAAGCTTGTTTTTGTAACTTATTGATTTCATTTTAGTTATGGGCATTTACCCTTGAGATCCAATAGAAACATTTTATATTTAATGACATTTTACTTATGGCATTTGCTTTCTTTTCTTTTCTTTTCTTTTCTTTTCTTTTCTTTTCTTTTCTTTTCTTTTCTTTCCTTTCCTTTCCTTTCCTTTCCTTTCCTCATTCATTCTTTCTTTCTTTCTTTCTTTCTTTCTTTCTTTCTTTCTTTCTTTCTTTCTTTCTTTCTTTCTTTCTTTCTTTCTTTCTGTCTGTCTTTTCTCCATGCCCCCACTTTTTGAGACAGAGTTTCTCTACATATCTGTCCTAGAACTTGCTGTGTAGTATTGGCTGACCTCAAACCATCACCTGCTTCTGCCTCCCAATTGTGGAGATCAAAGGCTTGCATCACCTTGCCTGACTAACATTTGCTTTCAACCTACTGCATTTACAAATTACTCACATTTTCTGATATAATTTTTCTGATTGGATTTTACCCAGACAGATCTAGAATGCTTTGAAATACCTCTTGCATCAACAATTCTTATGCCTAGATATTTTCAAGAGGTTTTTAGCCTCTTTTCTATAACTTACTAGCTGCTTGAACCTTGGCAACGTAAAACTTTAGTGTTTGAAAGTTTTCTACATGTGTATAGTGAATTTTAGTCACTTTCCCATCCCCCATCTCACTTCTTCCCATGCCTTCTCCTCTCCTGTTGGAACCCTTCATTCATAAGGTTTGAATGTGCAAGTGAGGTAATGAATTTAGACTTTCTTCTCCTAGCTTGGGTAGAAGTTATTGATTGGAGCAAGAGCAACTTACGGAAATGGCACCCCCTTTCCAATCAACTGTTCACTGCCAGTAGTACCTCAGGGAAGGGAGAGACCACATAGGTCCCTCCATTATTTGTGATGAAATATTGATAGGCCCAAGTCTTGTGTTGATAACTACAACTTCAGCGAGTTCATGGGTTCAACAGTTGGACCCTGTGTAGATTGTTTTTTGGCTGAACATAATATATTATATTCTGTGTTTCCTGGTATGTGGGAGACATGATATATCTGTCCTGTCCTATTTGGAGATGAGCACTCTGCCATCACATATTCTTGGCATTTTGGCCACTTACTGGTTTCTGCATTACGCATCATTGAGCAACATTTTTTTTGAGATTTTATTTACTTATTTTTAGTTCATATATCTGAGTGCCTGAATGCATGTCTGTGAACCATGTACATTCAGTGTCCACAAAGGCCAGAAGAAGGCATCTGATCCCCTAGGACTAGAGTTACAAATGGTTGTAAGCTGTCAGGTCGGTGCTGGGAATTGAACCCAGGTTCTCTGCAAGAGCAGCTAGTGCTCTTAATCACTGAGCCATCTCTCTAGACCAAGGGAACTTTAAAACCTCTTTCTGCTTCGATTATTGCATTTCTCCTTACTTAAAAGATAGAGATGACAGACATCATTCATGGTTGCTGCAAAGTATCTGTAAAGTATATCCAAGCTCCCAACTTGGAGTTTAATGTCTTCTACGTTTTGTTCACATTCTTCAGCATCAGCAAACCCAAACATTACCCTGTGGATTTCATGTTTATGGAAATGAAAAGTGACCCTTCTTTACAAAAACGCTGGGAGAATGTTAAGATACAACCAACTCTAAAGATAGTTTACATGAGGTTTACTTTTTGCATTCATGACAAAGAAACCTGACTGAGTGTTTAGTAAATAACAGAAATGTATACCATTAGGGGGAGTAATTTTCATGCCAGCAGTAGGAAATGTTAACTGAATGAGTAGCTTAGTTTATTGCAATGTGTGGGGCCACAGATTCCTGGAACTGAAGGTTGAGAAAGCTGTGTTGTATACAGTAACACCACATTGTGTCTTGGAAATCGTTCATTTGTATTGATTTCTTTCCTTTCCTATTAGGCAATCTCCTTTGAAATTTACAGGTTATAGCTCACTACTTAAAGCTTAAAACAAAAGAATAGAACTCAGAGAAGGTTGGGTAAGAGTTACTGCTAATGGATATCAACTTTCTTTTAGAAGTGATTAAACTGTTCTAGAATTATTCTTTACTGATTGTTGTACAAGTCTGTAAATACAAAAGCTCACTGAACTGTACATTTTAATTCACCTTGAAATTTTTCAAGTCCCTTAGTCTTAGTCTAAGATCTCAACTTTTCCAAGAGCCTCAGTAACTCAAATTAACCATCTTGGGGAAGGGATTAATAACTTCCACTTGGTCATGAAACAACTTGTGGTAAAGAAGTCAAGTACCTGGAGCAAAGAGATAGGATTGCAGTCTGCAGTGTAAATTTCTCTAGTCCCTGCCTCTAGTTCAGTTTCTGGCAGTATATTTTTCATACAATATATTTTTTATCATGTTTTTTCCTATCTTGCAAATTCTCCCAGATCCTCCCCACACAAATATAGAGACCCATAGCCAGACTTATACAAAGAGTAAGAGATATCTTTTATGAACACTCAGACCTAAACAGATGTCTTCATTAAATCATTCCCCTCAAGGCTCAGGGAATCCTGTGGAAGAGGAGGCAGGAAGAGTGTAAGAGCCAGAAGGGATGGAGGACACCAAGGAAAGAAAGCTCTCTAAATCAACATGTGCAAAGCTCATAGGAAGGCACAGAGACTGATCCAGCAAACACAGGGCCTGCATGGGTCATCGCCAGATGGAATCCTAGAGCTGAAAGGAAAAGTCAGCACTTGCCTCTCTCCGTATTCCAGAAACCATCTTATTCATAATCATTTAGAAATGAAAATTTAGTTTTCTCCAAGGGAGTCTCACAAACTATTTTTAAGAAACAGAAAAGGAACTCAATGGTATTTTTGCAGGTTTCCTGTCTTACAATGCCCTCTCAGGGCTTATTTTTACTGTATATAAATATATATTCTATACATATGATGTTATGTATTTTTATCACACAGGTATATATATATATATATATATATATATATACATATGCATATTTTATGGATTCCAGTTTTGTATTTTATGAGATTCCTGAATGTGTGAATGAGTGTGTCTCTGAATCTATGTCTGTTTCTTGAGCCTTTTTTTTTTTGGACTTTTTTCTTTCTTTTTTTTCCTATTCCAATTTTCTTGCTTTTATCTTATGGCTTATGACATTATTATTATTATTATTATTATTATTATTATTATTATCATTATCATCATCATCATCATCATCACCATCACCATCACCATCATCATCATCATCATCATCATCATTATCCTTTAGATGCCTGTAGCTTGTCTTTGGGCTACTTTGTGGCTTCTTCTTTCTTCCACCCTTCTCTACCATTTTTTTTTTACATTCTTTCAACATCCTAACAGTAGACAAGAGAGAAAAAAGAATAGAAAGGGAAGGAAAGAGATCCCTGAATAAAGTCAGTGGTAAGGAACGGAGCGATGTTAGCCTTAGACTACTTTCTACTGATTAGGGGAGTTGAGTGTGGTTTATATATACAGTGACACTTCACTGGAGTTCAATGATATTCCCTTTCCAAGTGGTTATCAATTGTGAATAGCTTCTTGGTTAAGGGGTAGGACTTTCTGCCTACTTTCCCTTCTCAATGCTGGGATTTTGTTTGAATAAAATTGTGCATTTTGTCACAGCCTCTATGAATTTGTATGTACACCAGTTTCTTCTGTTTCCAGAAGATATTCTTTGTCAGATTTTTTTGTAAGAGTCCAGGTCTGCTGAAAAGGTCCCTGCATTGTATATATACTCCTAGGTCCATGCAACAGTAATCTGCTTTAATAAGGCGAAGCTTCTAATGTCTTCAGTAGATTTAAAGAGGCACAGACCTAAGTACAGGGAACTGGTGTGGTGGTCATATAGCACCTATTTTCCTGTGGGGCCTAGTAATAAGACCAAAGTCTGACTTATTAAAAAACAAATTTGCTCATGAATGAATAGGCTGAAGTAAAACTCTGCAAGACTCACCCAGGTATCTCTATCTTGATTCTGTTTGTTGAGTTGGTCTCAAATTCTTCTTTCCTCCGGCCACAGTGTCTAATACCCAAGAAGCCATATCTAGCTCTTGCTCATTCAAGTGACCACTGCTGTGATTGTGAGTGTATCTTAGATGCCTTGAAACTGGGTCTCACCTTATTAAAGGAGGGATGTAAGACTTCTTGGAGCTTCCAAAGTCTCTCAAATGATTTACTAGGAACTACTTTGGTAGTCTTCATTTAACTTAAGACTCTGTACACTTTCTGGAAAGGCAGAATATTGGGTCAGGTGCTTCAGTCTACTATTGACTCGCTGTTTGGTCCATTTTTGTTGTTGTTAGTTTGTTTGCAGTAGCAGAATCCTAAAATCTAGATCCAGTCTGGGGGCTCTCCTGCCCAGAGTCACTCACATTGGTGAGACAAGATTGGAAGCAGCTAATTTGAAAGTAACCCTTTCCCTTGAGAGGACAACATTTACACCTCATGACAACACAGCCAAAGCATTCTCCTCATGATCCTCACAAATAACCTACATGACATGATCATTGCTAATAGTCTGCAGGAGCATCAGCTACTGCCTTTCCAGCAGAAGCTTATCAAAGAATTGGATGTTTCTCTAGGTTCAGCAATTCCTCATGGTGTCTCAAGACTTTCTTAAGCTGGCAATTCTGTATGCTGCACCCTGAGGTTAGTTCTGCACCTGTGGGTAGCATGAGAATAGAGATCCTACACAGAGGTGGAACTCAAAATTGTAGATTTTAAATTGAAATTTTATTACATTTGTGTGTGTGTGTGTGTGTGTGCGTTGTGCTGTGCTGCAGGGGGTAAGTAAAAACCACGTGTGGAGGTTAGAGAATAGATCTACTTGCATATATTCTGAGGATAAAACCCAGGTTATCAGGCTTGGAATCCAGTGCCTTTAACCATTGAATCAGATTGCTAGCCACTTTGAACCATACATTTTTAATAGGTGAACATGTAATGTGAATTAAGTGCCAAGTTAAAACTAAATAACAACTGAAGAGAACAATTTAAATTATGTAGTCAGTATACAATAAACCAGTATAAAACAGGGGTGTTAATATATAGCAATATGTTACAAGATCATTGTAAATAATACCATCAATTTGTAAATATATAAATATGTGCTATTTTATTCATGGTTAGGTTGCATATTATATGCATTATAAATTTTGCTTTTGCTCATAGATTTTACAGATTTTATTGAATCCACATTTCTCTTACATAAACAAAATTCCTCTTGATAAGCCTCCTATTTGCATTTCTTTGGAGTAAAAATCTTAGGACCCACAAATGGTTCTCATTGTTGTTTCCCATCTAATCCTAAATTGTTTTGTGTTTCCTTAAACCAAACACTTTCAGTGATGTGCAGCTCTATCTCTAAATGGTCTAAAGGAGAGGTGGGGCAAACAAACTCCTTAAAGCCTTCAACAAACTCCTTAAAGATGTTAATCATCTTCTCTTTGACAGTATTTTATATGGTTTGATGGTCTATCTTGGAGAGAACATTATTTTGCTGCCTTTTCTCTCTTTTTGGTGAGAGCTTGCTCTCTCCTCTCTCTAAATTTGTGAATTTGCCTAGTTGAAAAAAGTCCAATCAGATAGAGATCAAATGACTGGTAGCTATCATAGAGCAGGATCTTGACTATATCAGTAAACTTTATCATTAACAATACTACTTAAAATAATGGTTAAACACAATGAGATGGCTGCCAAACAGAGCTGGAGGAGGCAAAACTGGTTGATATAATGCCTTGGGGTGCTCATTGTTGTTATTCATGGGAAGATATTTGATGCAAAATTTCCCAGAGCTCAGGTGAGATATGAAGCTGGTTACCATATTGTCTGGTGTGATTTTTGTAGTCACCAAAGCAGATTCTAAAGTTAGCTTCAACTTGACTGAAACCTGGACTCATCTGCAAGAGTGAGTCTTGAACTGAAGAATTGCTTTATCAGATTGTCTGTGGACATACAGTGGAACACTGTTTAATTGCAAATGGCCTAGTCTACTGTGGGTGGTGTCATCTCTGGGCAGTTGGACTGTATAAGAAAAGTAACTGAGTAAACCACGGCCTGCAAGCCAGTATGTAGCGTTCCTCCAGTTCCTCGATGGTCTCTGCTTTGGTTCCTCTTTCCAGGTTCCTACCTTGACTTCTATTGGTGAAGAACTGTGAAGTGTACAATGAAACAATCCCTTTTTATCTACACTTTGGGTTTTTTGTGGTGGCATTTATGACAGCAACAGAAAGTAAACTGAGATATTAGATTTCCCTTATTTCTTGAAAATGAGAAAAATATAGAAAAGGTGCTTCAATGTAATGTTCTGTAGGTAAGACAGGCTTTGAATTTGAGATCCTCTTGCTTCAGCCTACTACATGTTAGAATTTTGGGCTTACCATTCCTAGCTGTTTCAGTTAGGTGTGTGTGTGTGTGTGTGTGTATGTGTGTGTGTCTGTGTAAAGTATGACTTCATTCATCAATGAATGCCTGTATTTGTAGCTAGTTTTCTCAAACCACATAGTCTGAACACTAAACACTGAATATGGAAACTATTATTTTAAACTCCAGGATTTAATACCGCACATGCCGGTTCTAAAAATGAGGCACATTTGGAAACAGGACATTATTCATTTGTCCATTTGTGGCTGGCAGGATGACCTTAGGGTTACTGAGAGAGTGGGATATCTCAATTGTAAAATAATAAATTAGCTGTAAGATACCAGTTCTGTGAGAACTTTAACAGAATTTGACAAACCAAGTGTCTCAGTATACTGAGAAAGTTAGTTTTCTGGGCCTTAAACCCAAGGACCAAACTAAATGTAATGATTTGTTGTTCTACTACACTTTGAGGGATCCTGTCTGACAAAATTTAATCATCCCTACAACTTGACAGTTCTGTTAAAATATTGTCAAAACAACTGGTTGGTTTGGCTAACTCAATCAATTGACCATTTGGGTACTATAGTTAAGCTAATCAATTTAGCCCTATCCTAAATGGATTATGGAAAATGTCAACTCAGCTGATGTAAGCAAGGAAGATAGACAGTTTTAATTAATTAGTTTACTTTACCACCAGTATAATTATATAGCATCTGAGATGTCATTTGATGGAAATAGGGTGCCTTCTGTGCAATCTTGATTGGAATCTAACACTTAGGCCTGCAGGTGCTTTTCAGGAGAAGATAAATTGAGCTTTTCCCTCTGATTTTGACACTAAATTCAGCTGGAAGCATCTGGTCTCAGGGATACATTAAGCCAGACATCCATTCGCCTCATCACGTAGTCTCTACCTTGATAACTGCTTTAATAGCCCCTCACTCAATCTTTTTGTGAGGCCTAGGCAGATTCAGAACAAGTAATATCTCATGTTTGTCAATTCACCTTTAGTCTGCATTTTTACAAAATGGTGAATTTAACTATGAGTTCTTAAAGAGTGTATAGTTTATAATTATTGACATGTGGATATATTTAAAAACCAGGTTAGCCTACATAAAGATAAAAAATTGCACATTGCGTATAAAAACATGAAACTGTAACAGCTGAAGGGAAAATACTTTCAACACGTTGAGAAGAACAATAGAATAAAAGCTCTAATGCATATAGCCCTATGGCAAAACAATTAACAAGTAAATGTGTATGAAATGATACCTAGCCTTCATACGGAAATAAATGCAAACTAGAAAAAGATCTGGGGAGGAAAGTTGATGGTTGGTGGGTTAGCAGATGTGATGAGTGAGGCCATACCTCTCTCTACAGAAGGCCACCTGTAACAACTGCTAACATTCTAAATCCCCTATGTGATCTATCATTTTCACACAGAGAAACAAGCTCCTCAAAAATATGTGTGTAAGCACAATAAAATGAACCTCTGTAAGGAAGGGAATTACTAAACTCTGGTATATACTTACAAGAGAATAATATAAACATGAAGAACAAGAGGAGATAGTCAGTTTTGATGGATAAGGCATCCAAAATAAATGCAAACCAGATACAAATAACATATGTGATAGCTTTTTAAAGCTGTTTTGTCTGATCCAAAACTCATAGTGCGACTCAACTCCACATCAGGCTCACAGCAGTCCTCCTGCCTCAGACTTCTGAATATTGGGATTACGGTCATGAGACACCAATCTTTGTTCCCATTATCTAGTTTTGAATAGAGGATCTTCTGTTTTCCCTTGATTTCATTGTAACATCCCTGTTCCCATTGTGTTTGAAACCAAAGAGAGGCACAAAAATAATATGTGAGGAAGAACGTGCTGATTATAAGCACTATGTTAACTCCATTGCTTTCAGGCCCATTCAGATCTGGAAAGTGGCAGTTAGAGTATGAACAAATGAACTGAAGGAAGACTAGTATGAAATATGTTTCTTAGGATATGTGTAAGAGTGAGAGAGTATGTTAAGTCTGGCAGAAGTAGAAGGAATATTAGTCTGTATGGGAACTCAGAGATGCCTGGGATAGTGGAAAATATCCTTACCTCTATACTGAGCACATTTTATACATTCATTTTTTTTTTTTTTTTTTTTTTTTACTTCTTAGAAACTTACTCTGTATAGGGAGGAAGGTAGAGAAGGGGAATTAATTTTTCTCATGAATTTTGTATCTTTCTTCATTGGAGGAAAAACTCCCAAGAAATTTTTAAACCCTGGTGTTTGGACTAGAGATATGGTTTAGTGGTTAGGAGCACTTGCTGCTCTTGCAGAGGACCCAGATTTGGTTCTCAGCATACACATGGAGGCTCATAAATATTTGTTAACTCTGGCTCTAGGGGATCTGATGCCCTCTTCTGACCTTTGCAGGCATTGCACTTGTGCACTTGTATCTAGGAAGGCAACACACTCGAACATATAAAGTAAAAATAAATAAATTTAAAAACAAAAACCTTTGGTCTCTTCGAATTTACTGTTAAGTAATCTTACAGGAAAGAATAGGTTCTCAGAAAAATTAATGTGATTTAGTATTAAATTTGCTAGCTTAGATTAATTTGTTCTTAAGAGCTACATAATTTATTCAAATGACCCAAAGCTTTTAAAGTCAATCTTCAAGTTAAAAATAAAAAAATACTTTATCCAATCCCCCAGGAGAGTGGTTTTTCTCTTGTGTTGTATTGCTTCCCATGACTGACATTTATTTGACTCTCAAGTGTATTTACATTGTTGGCGTAACTGGGAGTTCATTGCAGAATCAATAATGTGCTGTAGTTTTTCTTTTTTGCTTTGAGCGGTGTCAATATTATTGCTATTTCCTTTTTCTTCTATCCCCCTAATTCCTTTCAGTTAAAATTTTCTCTTTGGCCTGTGAATATTTTTATTTTAAAATTATGAAGAAACAAAGTAAAGGTCTTTTTAATCTTACAGGAAGTGTGTGGCTCTTTAAAGTTTATTTACGTCAGAACTTACTGTAGTCAAGAATGAAAACTCTAGACAAGGTCCCCTGCTTCCAAGGAGTGTTCAAGCTGGTTCTCCTGGAGGGCAGCCTGCAGGCCTTTTTTTCCCAGTCTAAAGTTTATAGCTCACTGCATGATCATTTCTTTGCAAGTGGGCACAAAGAGGAGCTTGAACTAGACCAGGAAAGGAACCTGACCCATTGTGACCACTCATGAGCTCTGGCCTGGAAAATTCCCTGTATGTGGCAAAAACAAACATGTGAAATGAAGTCAGAAACCAGGCTTAGCTAAAGAATGAAAGTCATTCTCCTTTCAAATCTCCTGCCGATAAACATATGTGCCCAGTCTTTTGTTTCCCAGACATCAGGTTTCCATTATTTAAACAGAGCTTCTACCTGGCTCTGTCTAGAGCATGAGGCAGAAATAGTTTGAGATTTTACAAACGTGTATATGTATATTAGGTCCATTTTGCCAGTGTTCAAGTTCATTTAATCAAAAGAAGCACTATAAGGGTGTCCTCAAGTCTTTGGAGCTTACTGCAATTTTCAAGCAATGTGAAGCAACATTTTCTGGTTCTATATGCTCATGTGTTGTAGGATTTGCATTAGTATCAGTGGAGGGACAGATATTACAAGCTGTCTGCTGCTTCTTGAGACATTTGTAACTTTGTCATCTGTTACATATCACTTCTCTTTCCTTATTCTACTGAACTTCATACTTATATACCTAGATACTAAGGAAAAAGACATATAATTCCTCTGCTTGCAGCTTGGGAGGCATTAATGCTCACTACCAACGCACCTTGCCCTGCTTCCTTGAAGAATAGGATACATGGGAATCATTATAATTTCACATCTCTTCTTGGTGTTGTGAGTTACCTGGGTATTGGAATTAACTGCAGAAAATTTCACAATTCCTTATTTCTCTTCTCTGATCTCCATTTTGCTAACGCATTTAAGAAGAACACATTTCCTTCCCTAGCGATCCTTCAAACTTTCTTTTTTGACAATTTTGCAATAGCTTATTTACTGTCAGCAATGAGTATTGTCTGTAAAGGCTGTATGTATCCCCTTTGCTGAGAGAAAGGTGAAACAAAAGGATCAGTTAGCAGGGTAGAGATTAAAAAATATGAGCCCTGGCAAGAGTTTACTTTTGTTGAAATTCACGTGTCCTAATCATAGCCGTGGGGCCTTAGGAAATTTATTTAAATTCTGTCATCCTTTGTTTCCGGATTTGTAAGTCGGCAATAATATTAATACTTTTGAAGGGCATGTGCTGTGTGTTAGGCATCATTTTAAGTACTCTAAATATAATGATTAATTTACTTTTAGTAACTTCATGATATGAGTAATTAATATCCCCATTTCTCAGATGAGATAGCAGAGACAAGAAGAAGGAAAGTCATGTGACTCCACTCATAGAACTGAGATGTGGCAGAACTTAGCTTGTGAAGCCCATCGGAGACCATTGCTTACCTTGCGCTATGGCGCTCTCTGTTGATCTATGGAGCACATAGTAATGTAGCACAGTGTTAGGCACGAAGCATTTGCAATCAGTTGGTCCTGTATAATACCATCATCTCTTATGAACTATATCCATTTTTTTCTTGCTGCTGGTATGAAGGTGATCATTCTTCCACAGAAAATAACAATAGCAGCAGCAGCAGCAGCAACAACAACAATCTACAATAGCACCCTAATCATTCGCTACCTTGTTTGCTATATATCTGAGCTACAGTTGTGACAGAGTCACATGAAAAAAAGGCACTAGATGTTGAAACTTCTTTTTGTCACAACAAAACCTTCCAGCAGCAGGGCAAGCAACCAAAAACAAGGTAAAAACTTAAAAGGTGTAGACATCAAGTAGAATTGTAACCATTCTTTAATAAACAGGGGTAAAAATTCAAAATGTACTGAAGGCTGTAAAAGATGCTTGCGAACAAAGACTGCTACTAGAATCAATTCTCTAGACTTCCTAGTCCTTAACTTATTTTAGAGTGTCAGGATCAGAAAAATAGAAAGAGGAAATTCTGCTAAAAATTTTATTCTTCTCTTAAAGAAAGCCACTGAGTTTAAAATTCTCTAACACATTTGTGGAAACTTTATTTTTTTTTTGTTTGAGATTTATTTGAATGAACTGTTATGATTGGAGACATGAGAATTTCAGATTAATGTTTTGCAGCCAGAAAAAAAGCCCTCTGGAAAGCTGGCAAGTGTTCATAAGTCAGCTCCAGAATTATGTAGGTTGAAGGCTCCCCAGTGGACAGAGCGAATATATAAGAAGGAAACCAGAGATCTGGTGCAGTTACATCCCAGAGTCTGGCGATGGAGGGAGCTCAGAACTGAAAGCTTTCTTCAGCCTGCATTTTAAGGTAAGTCAGAACAATTTATATATGCTTGACTCAGGAAGGGAAACATACAGCAATAAAAATGTTTGTGTGTGTTCGTGTACGAATGTTTTCTTTTCCCTGTATTTTAACACTGCATTTTGCAGAATGCCTTAATTCTTTTAACTGCTATTTCTCTTGCAGGAGTGCGTGCGGGAGCTGAGTAAGCTGATTTATGATAACTGCTTTAAACACTGGCAAGTAGTAAGTTTTTAGTGGGATTTATTTTTGATTTTTGCATGTTAATTTGGAAGGTCATAGAAAAGAATGGGCCTTTGACAGAAATGGTAGTTTGCCGTTTCTGAGGAAGTTCTCTGGAGGTTACATTTTAAATTGAATATGTGCTTGCATGTACTTTGAAATGATCTGATGTAATAGTTTTGCTCTCTGTGTGTTTATCTTTAGCTTTCCTTTGTTTCAAAGTAATGTTGCTAGTTTAAAGAAAACAACAGCCTTCCCACCTTAATGCTGTTGTTAATGCTGGAAAGTAATGACTATTTGGTTCTGTTAAACTGAAAAGATAGCAAAGAAAAAGCAGTAAGACTTTATCATAATTAGTCACTAATGTCTAATTCTGATTTAATTGAGCCTCTAAAACCTTGTCTGCCTGCCCCTGACTCGGGTTTGGTGTTTTATTTTTTTATCTTCTATTTAAACTGAAAATGGATTTGTTTCTTAATGAAACAGATTAGATTTAAATATCCATATTGAAAATTGGCACTGACTATTAAAATTTTTAGGTAAAGGCTTTTAGAAATTCATCCATATCTGTAATTTCTCCTTATTATTGTTAAAGCAAAGGGAAAATAAATAGGCTATTTTTAATTAGCAAAACCCAACCCCGACTCTCTATCCTAATATGTGCTTTCCACATATTTTTTTCGGCTCTCAGTATACTTACCTACTTTTCCCTATGGCATATGTTACTTATATTTTCCATAGCTGTAGCAATTTATATATAATAATTTACTTCAAGAAAGCATTTCTCTATTAAGAAGCATGCAGCAGTAAGATTTCTAGAAAGCACACAGATGGAAAACTAGCCTTGTTTTTTGAACTATCACGTTGTCTTTGGGCTCTTTATTTTTCTCATGACTCCTACCCTCATTAGCTTTTAAACTATTAACTTTTCTCTTGACTTTTCAAAGACATGAGAGAAAAAAATACACAAAATAGTTTGTTCAGAATTTTCAGTCTAATGCTACTGAGGAAATGTTGGTTTTTTTCCTCTCAAGATGTATTAGTTAATTCTAGCCAGTAATGCCAGCCAGCCATGGTGATGTTTTGTTTTCTACAACCACTTACATTATTTTGGCCTTTGACAAATTTTCAAAATGCTTATGACTCAAATATCCCTTAGGCTTTGGGTGTGCATTAAGCCTTTTCTTTTTCTCCCCCAGAAAAGGTGTAAGAATTGGGAGTTGCTGATAGTTCAATATGAAGGACAACTTCAGTTTTGCTGCCACCAGCAGAAACATCACCAGCAGTCTTCCTTTTGACAATCCCAACGCAACTGGCACCAATGAGTCTGCCTTTAACTGCTCACACAAACCATCAGATAAGCATTTGGAAGCAATTCCTGTTCTCTACTACATGATTTTTGTGATTGGTTTTGCTGTTAATATTGTTGTGGTCTCACTGTTTTGTTGTCAAAAGGGCCCTAAAAAGGTGTCCAGCATTTACATCTTCAATCTGGCCTTGGCTGACTTACTGCTTTTGGCTACCCTCCCACTCTGGGCAACCTATTACTCTTACAGATATGACTGGCTCTTTGGACCTGTGATGTGCAAAGTCTTTGGTTCTTTCCTGACCCTGAACATGTTTGCAAGCATTTTTTTCATTACCTGCATGAGTGTTGATAGGTACCAATCAGTTATCTACCCTTTTCTGTCTCAAAGAAGGAATCCCTGGCAAGCATCTTATGTAGTTCCCCTTGTTTGGTGTATGGCTTGTCTGTCCTCATTGCCAACATTTTATTTCCGAGATGTCAGAACCATTGAATACTTAGGTGTAAATGCTTGTATTATGGCTTTCCCACCTGAGAAATATGCTCAGTGGTCTGCTGGAATTGCCTTAATGAAAAATATTCTTGGCTTTATTATTCCTTTAATATTCATAGCAACATGTTACTTTGGGATCAGAAAACATCTGCTGAAGACCAATAGCTATGGGAAGAACAGAATTACCCGTGACCAAGTCCTGAAGATGGCAGCTGCTGTTGTGTTGGCATTCATCATTTGCTGGCTTCCCTTCCATGTTCTGACCTTCTTGGATGCTCTGTCCTGGATGGGTATCATTAATAGCTGTGAAGTTATAGCAGTCATTGACCTGGCACTTCCTTTTGCCATCCTCCTGGGATTCACCAACAGCTGTGTTAATCCCTTCCTGTATTGTTTTGTTGGAAACCGCTTCCAACAGAAGCTCCGCAGTGTGCTTAGAGTTCCCATTACTTGGCTCCAAGGCAAGAGAGAGACTATGTCTTGCCGAAAAGGCAGTTCTCTTAGAGAAATGGACACCTTTGTGTCTTAAATCTGTTAGTGGGATGCATGTAATCAGCCTAACCATTGGTTTGGAGGCCCACACAAGTGATGTTTAAGTGGCATCAGTATAATACAATTCTTGGCTTTATCTAATCTTTATTTACTCCCCCAGAACAGGAAATCAAGTAGAACTATAGATCTTTATACTCCACCAGCTTTCAGTGATAGTGCCTTCTTTTGCTGGTCCTTTGGCATGAGATTGTCATATGTGAGCTACATCTATAATCTAGAAATATTTGGGGGGAATTATCTCAACTTAGAATAAGCAACAAATTATGAGTGGTGATTTGACATCTCAGATTTCTCCCTGGAAAATGCTGGCATTTCTTAGTGGAGTTTTATGTCCATTTTCATCAGATTTTTTTCTCTTGAATAAGGGCCAATTTTAAGTTCTTACACTATCCAATCATATGATATAGCATCAGAGGGGATCAAGTTTAGCATGTTATACTCTTCTATATATGCCATAGGTTGGTAGTGGCTTATTCAGTGTCTAGGTATATAGTTTCTCCTTTTAAAGAAATTGTAAGTTGTGTTCCTTTTCCATTTCACTTGAGTGTAGCTTTTTTACTTACTATACAGCTACACGCTGAGTAGATCTAGAATGTAGATTAAATCACACATCTGTATCAGCTTATTCTTGCAGTTATAGAAAGTACACTGTTCAGTAAAACAGAACTGCAATGAAAAGTATCTTATCCACAAAACTGAACATACACTTTGAAAACTTTTCATCCATTTTGACTATTGCTTATTCTCTTTTCTTCTGATGATTTTTGAATACAGCAACAAAACACTGTATTATTACACCACGTAAAGGTCACCTTTTTACATTTTAACCTTTTGAACATGGTGCTTTGATATATTCAATGGTGACTTGAGTTTAATTATTCATGCTTTTGTTCTGGGCTGCGTCCCAAAATATCTCTTTGACCCTGAAAAAGAGAGGATTCTTTAATTCTTTAACTTTATAATAAACTGCAAACTGGCATAGGAAAAGGTTATGTCAGAATGGAAGTGTGATGCCTTCTTGGGGGCAAACAGACCCAAAAAATGGCAAGTTTGATGTCCAACAAAGAACTTGTCAGAACAAAGACTCCCTGGGGAATATCTGCACTTCTGGGCACAGTTCCAGAGTGTATAAGAGTCTGTGAAGGTGATTTAAATGAAGCCCACTTCTGCAGAGCTTATTCTCAGCTTGAGTATATCTCTTACATTAGAGGAATATAGTACTTGAAGCTGAGTTACCTAAAGTTTACTCAAACTTCACAATAAATATTAACTAAGAAGTTCAAAATGCCATTGTCTACCTGTCCCATGTTATACCAGGTCACATAATACCTTCCTGGACCGATGCTGACTTATGAGGTAGATTCAAAGTTCTAGGGACTTAACATTACTGTCAGATCCCAGGCTTTTTAGGTTGAAGAATCCTCTCATATCCTTTCCTTGGAAAACCCTGATTTCATGTATTGATGTTATCTTTTAGTAAAAACAAATAGCTAAATATGTAATCAGTTATGACTTTGTGTTTTAAGCAATTTTACACATCTCGTAAAAATAAAATCATTACTGGGAGACTATGTGTGTTTCTTATTTTTTTAAATGTCTCCAGGTTTAGACTGCTGCTTTGTCTTAGTCAGTCTCCTCCCGCAAATCCCCATTCATACTTCTCAGTTTCAGGCTACATGATTACTCATTCGGGTCAGTACAAAACAGGCCTATGAAAAGCATATGTCGGAAATGAATTCTGATACCTCCTGGGGGTTCAAATGACAAAACTCAGTGTCAATCAACCAAGCTGTCAGGCACAGCAGTGGAATGTGGGCTTTCACATGTAGAATATTTCTTGTCAACATTCAGTTCATATTATTTTCTCTACCACAATCACAACTTGTAAATCCTTCCCACCCCGTGGGGCCTCTCTTAATTCTGTTTGGGATTTTTAAAGACTGCTTTTAGGGGCTGGAGAGATGCATTGCTCCATAGTTAAGAGCACTGCTCTTCCAGAGGATCCAGGTTCAATGACCAGCACACATATGGCAGCTCACTGGAGTCTGTAACTCCAGTTCCAGGGGACTAACACCCTCTTCCAGCTTCCATAGGCACCAGTTGTGCATGTGGTGCACAGATATACATGCAGGATGAATACTTCACTTACACAAATGAAATAGAGTAACAACAACAATAATAATAGTAATAATAATGATAATGATGGTAATAATAATAATAATAATAATAAAGACTGGCTTCTGCGTCCATAGGAGGTCAGTGGTGAACCCTGAGGGCCATTGTTTTCCTAGTTATTCTGAGAATAGTGAACTGAACTATGTGAATTCAGGGTACAAATGCCCTTTCCTCCTTGAAAATGTAAATGTCAGGTGACCTTTTGAGATGATATGAAAAATTTTATTCTTTGCATTTGGCTATTTATCAAGATTTCCTCTAAAAAATGACCATTGTGTAACAGGTGCTGTGACAGGTGAATTATCCCATTTTATTCTCCCCAAAACTCAGGTATTTTCCATCATGACACAAATAAAATAGTGAGGTTCACATCAACCAGGCAGCATACATGACCTGGTTCAAGGTCCCCCTGACATATACACAGCAGAGGATTGCCTGGTCTGGCCTCAGTGAGAGAAGATGCACCCAACCCTTGAAAGACTTGAGCCCCCGAGAAGCGGGGAGGCATGTGGAAGGCGACATCCTCTTGCAGACAGGAGGGGGAGGGAGAGGAATAGGCTGAGGAACTGTGGAGGGGGGGGACCAGGAGGAGGGCAATGGCTAGACTGTAAAAACTAAAAGTAATTTTAAAAAAGGAGAGGTTTAGTACTGTCCTAACTAGTCTCTAAAACAGATCAATAAGAAAGCCCAGAGAAATATTTAGTATCTTAAATATCAGTTCTAAGTTACCAAACAAGTATTTGAAAGATACTCATGCAGTCTTTAAACCTTCACTGCAAACTTAACTGAGTCAAAAGTTTCTAGGCAGGTGTTGTGCTTGTGCTTAGAAGGAAATTGAGGAGGTCGTTTGATAAGGCCCCCTCTCTAGTTCTCCAGTGCTTCCATCTTTTGTCCTAGGCTTCACAAAGTCACATGGAATAACCGGTGTGCCATAAATAAAGCAAGACAGAAGTCTCAAACATTTCTTTTGAGGAACAAATAGGTTGATCTGAAGTTTTTCTCTGACAATAGATTACTTGGGGTTATCAGAGATGTTTCTTTCTTGCAGTTTTCTGAAAATACATTTTTTTATGAGAAAGAAATATTAATTCCACATCATGTTGGCCTAAATCAAATTAATTAAACAGCATCATGATCTGTCTGAGTCCTGCTTTTAAAGAAGACAATGTGAAGTGTGAAGATAAGCCTATTCTAATCTGACTCTGTCAAGGGGATGGGAACATGGGTACTTAACTATCTGGTGACCTCATTTCTCAACAAAAGGAAGCCACAAGCTTGACAAGATGAGAGAGCACACAGAGGGAATGGAGGAAGAAAAGATTGGAAGGAAAACTAAAATATATTTAGTTATTTTGATGATTTCCAGATAAACTTTATTAGCACTGATAATTTAGGCAACATAAGAGAAATGCATTCATTAGTCATCATTGAAACCTCATCAGTACCTTGGAGCTGAATTGACAAGCTTGCTTGCAAAACCATACCTATTAGAGCATCTTTGGGAAGAGATATTTTTCTTTTTGAAATTTCTACACTCCAGGATGAGAGAATTCTTTCTCTTTTTTTATTCGATATAATTTTTTATTTACATTTCAAATGATTTCCCCTTTTCTAGCCCCCCACTCCCCGAAAGTCCCATAAGTCGAGAGAATTCTTTCTAAGATGAGAACAAATTGACATATTTTCCTTATTATACAGTCAGTAATTGTTGAAAATTTTAACTATTCAAAATGAGCCACATATCTAATCTCCACTAACAACATGATGAAAATTATTGTAGATAAGATATTACATATATGGACATTTTTCTTTTAATCTATTATATATCAAGTATGACATTCTTCAACCTGTGTAATAGTGATTTAATATTTTAAATAATTTGACCCTGTACTTCTATCTGTTTTACTGGACAATTTTCTTCCCCCATTCAGTTCTTCTCTTCTATAAGGTCCTAAATCATCAGGGCTTTAATAAATCTATGATATAACACCAGATTACCATTGCTCAATGATGGAAAGTTTTTTGAAATACAATTATTTAATTGGTTAGGTCTATATAGTTGTTGCTGCTACATTCTTTAGCAATCAGTCCACAGAAAATTATATGGCTCTATAGTTTACTACTTTCTTTAAGAAACTGCTTCTAAGCAACCCGAGTAAATTTTAAATTTATCCTAAAAATACAGAAGTATGCCAAATTAAGGGTAACTTGGATACTGTTGCCCTATAAAAATGTGCACTGATGTCTTGCCTTAATGATATCTGTACACCACTTGTATGACTGGTCCCCAGAGAAGACAGAAGATGTTGTTGGACTGACTGGAGTTACAGACAGTTATGAACCACCATGTAGGTGCTAGAGATTGAAACCCAGTTCCCTGGGAGAATAGCCAGTGTTCTTTGCTGCTGAGTCCTCTCTATAGCCCCTGTTGTATCTTCTTGATGACAGAAGTAGGGGCCATATTAACACAAAAGCTACATAATAAGAACTTGGATTTTCTTAGGGGAAGGCCTAGTTGTTGATTCCCTTCCTTTTGGGAATCTCACACTCCCCTGAACCCAAAATCAACATTTTAATGTGTAGAGGAAATTATGTGTGTACTGCCATTTTTCTGAAAATTGAAACCATTTTAAACCTCCCGTGAAGCTAAGAGTCAGTCATAAGCCTTCCCTTAAAAACACTGAATCCCTGTTTATCAAAGGACTCCACTGGAGTGATAATTCCCACAATAAAAACCTTTACTATGATACATTTTTGATGTTGTAACAGCTTGAAATGTTTGTAAATAACAACTTTGAAATTATAATCCCCTCCTCTTTCTCTGAAAAAGAAAAAAATTGTCACCCATGGTGGTATGCTATTATCTAGGTCCCTAACCCAAATTCATGTTGATTCATTAGTGCTCATGCAATGCAACTTTATTTAGATATCTGGAAGTAACTAAGGATAAAATAAATTTGGGGTCCCAATAGTCTGTTTGGTAGCATTAAAAGAGAAAAGGTACCTCCTACCCACCACTACCATTTATCTCCACTTGCACCAAGAGATGGTCATGTAAGGAAATAGTGAGAATGTTGGCATCTGTTCTGCAGGCTAGAAAGAAAATCTTCATCAGAACAATATGGTGATTGTTCACAATATGGTGATCACAAAGATCTTGTGATTCCGGCCTCCAAAAGTGTTAGAAAATAATTTTCAGTTGTTTAAGTTGCTTTATCTATGATATTTTATTAATTTCATTAAGGCAAACTAATGACATTAGTACTAAAGATGTTACTGGAGGAAAAGAATTTCAAAGTTGTGTTTTCTGATTGGTTTAATGGTTAGAAATCTGGCATTCTGAGCAAATTCCATTTTAAGATGCTAATGATAATTTCTAGGAGCAAGGAGAGGTCTAACAGTCCATGATATGCTGCTATGGATAATCCTGATCAAACAAAAGTAAGCAAGGAGCTCTGTGACTATGTATGTTTTGAACATTGCTGGTAAACTAATGAATATAACAAGTAGGGCTTATGTCTTCTACTGTATGTAGACAAAAGTGGTAAAAGGGATGTTTAGTTATTTAGATTCCAAGGCCAAAAAATGTCTACAAATATATACATATGCCCTCTAAGAGTTTATAGTTTCTTATAGCTTGAGGGCTAAGATTACCAAAGATTCTCATGCATTATCTCTTGGCATGCCATTACAGACAACCATTCAAGCTGAGCTACTATCCATACAATGTAACAGCTACTAGAGGAAGGACACTGCTTGGGAAATGATGGAATCTTGTTAGTTGTGATGGAGATGTTTGGGAAGACCATAAAGAAAGTGTGGTGTCAAGCCCTGAAATGTTAATGATATTTATTTATTTATTTATTTATTTATTTATTTATTTATTTATTGCCGGTGGAAGGGCCTCTTCAGCATTAGAGAAGGTGGTCTCCTTATTCCCAAGCCATAGGAAATTCCTCATCTCTAGTGGTATACACCCCTTCTGCTCATCTCAGAAAATACAACTTGCATGTTTTAGGGACACTACAAAAACCCTTTGCCATCCAGATGCCATGTAAAATAATACTTAGGCTTTTCAGGAACCCCCTTACCCAGGTTGTTTCTAGAACTATGTATAACCAAACATGTCTCACCAGCCCTCTTAAGGTTAGGTATAAAGTACAACTCTTGTGAAGTTGCACCACCCCTTAAAACAACTATATAACTTGGGTTTTACAGTCTCTACAAGCAGTAATATAGAAGCATATAGAAATAGACATTATGGGTTTAAGATAATAGTAGAAGGAATATAAATTCTATTAGGCAAAATTTACTGATGTGGCTCAGTAACCGGAAACTTTATTATTTGCTGCAGCTTGGGGAGTTTATTTTTAATTGAATAATTTTAATTTTTTGTTTTTCAGACCCTGTATAATCTATCTTGGAGCACAATGTAGTAGTTTGTCTTGTTGGTGTGATGAAAAGTAGCCCATGGTGAGGAAGATGGAATGCACATCAGGGATTGGGAAGAGGAGGAAGTAAAGAGTAGGGCATAATCAAAACTAAAGATGTGAAGAAGCCATGTAGAAACTTACTATTTTATAAAGAAATTATATTAGTAAAGACTATTGTTCTGTAGTATTGCTTGAGGTCCAGGATACTGATTCCCCCAGAAGTTCTTTTACTGTTGAGAATAGTTTTAGTTATCCTGGGTTTTTTGTTATTCCAGATGAATTTGAGAATTGCTCTTTCTAACTCTATAAAGAACTGAGTTGGGATTTTGATGGGGATTGCATTGAATCTGTAGATTGCTTTTGGCAAGATGGCCATTTTAACTATATTAATCCTGCCAATCCACGAGCATGGAAGATTTTTTCCATTTTCTGAGGTCTTCTTCCATTTCCTTCTTCAGAGACTTGAAGTTTTTGTCATACAGATCTTTCACTTGTTTGGTTAGAGTAACACCAAGATACTTTATATTATTTGTGGCTATTGTGAAGGGTGTCATTTCCCCAATTTCTTTCTCAGCCTGCTTATCCTTTGAGTATAGGAAGGCTACTGATTTGCTTGAGTTGATTTTATAACCTGCCACTTTGCTGAAGTTGTTTATCAGCTGTAGGAGTTCTCTGGTGCAGTTTTTTTTTTTTGTCACTTAAGTATACTATCATATCATCTGCAAATAGTGATAATTTTACTTCTTCCTTTCCAGTTTGTATCCCTTTGACCTCCATATGTGGTCTAATTGCTCTAGCTAGTACATCAAGTACAATATTGAAAAGATATTGAAAGAGGGGGCAGCCTTGTCTAGTCCCTGATTTTAGTGGGACAGGCAGGTGGATCAATGGAATAGGACTGAAGATCCAGAAATGAATCCAAAAACCTATGGCCACTTGATCTTTGACAAAGGAGTTGAAAACATCCAGTGGAAAAAAGATAGTCTTTTCAACAAATGTTGCTGATTCAATTGGAGGTCAGCATGTAGAAGAATGCGAATTGATCCATTATTATCTCCTTGTACTAAGCTCAACTCCAAGTGGATCAAGGACCTCCACATAAAGCTACACACACTGAAACTAATAGAAAAGAAACTGGGGAAGACCCTTGAGGACATTGGTATGGGGGAAAGTTCCTGAACAGAACACCAATAGCTTATTCTCTAACATCAAGAATTGACAAATAAGACCTCATAAAATTACAAAATTTCTGTAAAGCAAAGGACACCATCAAAAGGACAAATAGGCCACCAACAAATTGGGAAAAGATCTTCACCAACCCTACATCAGACAGAGGGCTAATATCCTATATATACAAAGAAATCAAGAAGTTAGAGCCCAAAAAACCAAATAACCCTATTAAAAATGGAGTACAGAGCTAAACAAAGATTTTCCACCTGAAGAACTTTGGATGGCTGAGAAGCAGCTTAAAAAATGTTCAACATCATTAGTCATTAGGGAAATTCAAAACAAAACAACCCAGAGATTTCACCTCACACCAGTCAGAATGGCTAAGATTAAAAACTCAGGAGACAGCAGGTGTTGGCACAGATGTGGAGAAAGAGGAACACTCCTCCACTGCTGGTGGGGTTGCAAGCTGGTACAACCACTCTGAAAAGCAGTTTGGAGGTTCCTCAGAAAAATGGGGATGGCACTTCCAGAGCACCCTGCTACACTACTCCTGGGCATATACCCAGAGTATTCCTGAGCATGTAATAAGGACACATGCTCCACTATGTTCATAGCAGCCCTACTTATGATAACCAGAAGCTGGAAAGAACCCAGATATCCCTCAACAGAGGAATGGATAAAAAAATTGATATATATATATATATATATATATATATATATACACACACACACACACACAATGGAGTACTATTCAGCCATTAGAAACAATGAATTCAGGAAATTCTTAGACAAATGGATGGAGCTGGAGAACATCATCCTAAGTGAGGTAACCCAGTCTCAAAAGATCACTCATGGTATGCATTCACTGATAAGTGGATATTAACCTAGAAACTTGGAATACCCAAAACATAATCCACATATCAAATGATGTCCAAGAAGAAAGAAGGAGAGGCCCCTGGTTCTGGGAAGGCTGAGTGCAGCAGTGTAAGGCAATACCAGAACAGGGAAGTGGGAAGGGGTGGATGTGGGAACAGGGAGCAGGAAGAGGGCTTATGGGACTTTTGGGGAGTGGAGAGCCAGGAAAGGGGAAATCATTTGTAATGTAAATAAAGAATAAATCAAATAAAAAAAAGAATAAAAAAATAGTAAAAGTGTATGAACAGAGGTGCCCTGCATAGGTGGGAAATGTGAATCCCAGAAGTTAAAGGTTATTATTTGAAAATCCCAGTATTAAGTGCGGGCAAAGTCTCCCTAGGAATTATTTTTTATTGGATATTTTCTTCATTGCCATTTCAAATGTTATTTCCTTTCCCAGTCCTCCCTCAAAATTCCCTATCCCATACACCCTCGCCCTGCTTCCATGAGGGTGCTCCCACCCACTCACCCATGCACTTCCATCTCCCCACCCTCTAATTCCCCTATACTGGGGCATCCATCAGGCCTTCACAAGACCAAGGGCCTCTCCTCCCATTGATGCCCAAATAGGCCATCCTCTACAACATATGGGACTGCGGCTATGGGACCCTTCATGTGTACTCCTTGGGTGGTGGCTTAGTCCCTGGGAGCTCTGAAGGGTCTGGGTGGTTGATATTGTTGTTCTTCCTATGGAGTTGTAAACCCCTTCAGCTCCTTCAGTCCTTTTTCTAAGACCTCCATTGTGGACCCTGCACTCAGTACAATGGTTGGTTGAGAGCATCCACCCCTGTATTTGTAAGGCACTGGCAGAATCTCTAAGGAGACAAGTATATCAGGCTCCTTTCAACAAGCAGTTCTTGACATCCACAATAGTGCTGGAGTTTGGTGACTGTATACGGAATGGATCCCCAAGTGGGGCAGTCTCTGGATGGTCTTTTCTTCATTCTCTGCTCTACACATTGTCTCCATATTTGCTCTTGTGAGTATTTTGTTACCCTTTCTAAGAAGGACTGAAGTACTGACACTTTGGTCTTCCTTCTTCTTGAGCTTCATGTGGTCTGTGAATTGTAGCTTGGATATTTAGAGCTTCTGGGCCAATATCCTCCTATCAGTAATTACATAACGTGAATTGTTAATAAAAAGATCCCAGAGGCTTCCTCAGACAGTACAGGCCACTGATGTTGCTCTTGCTTGTCTATTGTAACTTGATTATAACACTTTATTGCTAAGGACTCCATATACTTTGATCACAGGACATGGAGAAATCAAGCTTGAACTGAACTAGGTGCTTCCTCCTCATTGCTTAGTTTTCATATTGCCAAAAGGTGCTATGCAGGCTGATGGGAGAGACAAGTCATTAGAAGTCTGACACAACTGGGAATCCTTCAAGCTACAATAATGACTGGTCAGGCAAGACTTGCCTTTAGTTACATGACTATTACAGGCATAACCAATCACTTTCTAATTAAAGATTTGATTTACAGGAGGGAACTCATGGCTGGTTATGTAAACCTAGACAAGATTTTGAGGCTATAGGTATCGTAAATTTGAGGGGGAAACCTACTACTATTGTCTTTCTAAATGGATATCTATTCAAACTGAGTTCTAAATTGCCGCATCTATGTCTACCTATTGATGCTCTTTTCAGCCTCTGTCTCAGAAGCTTGTGATTGCAGTGAGTAGTGTTCAATGTAAAGGCTCACTGATGACCAATGGCTTAATAATAATCAACTGTTGAGAGTTAATCCCTCAATAGGACAAATC